>NC_090646.1:277179348-277251848 GCF_040937935.1 Hyperolius riggenbachi | reverse complement strand
GATGTGTAGCTGTGTCACTAATAGAGATGGTCAACGAGATGGAAATAATTCTGCATTGATGCTGATTTATGCAAATGTATGCACTCCCTTTGCTGATGAAATCAAATAATGTGATATGTTATTAAAATTTGGTTTGGTGACTACAAATTAAAGGGTAACTGAGACGGATGAAAAGTAAAGTTTTATACATACCTGGGGCTTCCTCCAGCCCCCTTCAGGCTAATCAGTCCCTCGCTGTCCTCCACCACCCGGATCTTCTGCTATGAGTCCTGGTAATTCAGCCAGTCAGCGCTGTCTGGCCGCATGCCGCTCCCACAGCCAGGAACATTCTGCACCTGCGCAATAGTGCTGCACAGGTGTAGTATGCTCCTAGCGGCGGAGTGTGTGCATGCGCACTACGCCTGACTGGCTCAAGTACCTGGACTCATAGCAGAAGATCCAGGTGATGGAGGACAATGAGGGACTGATTATCCTGAAGGCGGCTGGAGGAAGCCCCAGGTATGTATAAAACTTGAATTTCATCTGTCTCAGGTTTACTTTGTTACACAGTAGTACTATACTCTACATATGCACTCCCCACAGAGCTGCAGGGAATCCACTGAAAATGCTGTGCACATTGAACACAGAGGTGTTGTCTGTTTACAATCTCCTCATTCCCCTGCAGAGTACCTGCACATCATTCTTACATGTACCCACACTTACATTGCCTAGGGTCTGATAGATGTTCTTTGTTCCGGTTTGCACCTTTTACAAGTACTCCTACCAAGGACTAGTTTTAGTCTAAAGATAATAAATATAGTAGTCTACATATCCTTCTCACTTCAGTTGTCTTGTAAAATTCCTAAGCGTTGGCAGTTAAGAGACGAATTTCATGTTACATACTTTTAATCAACAAAATTGTAATATGCAAATTAGAGGAGTCGGAGTCGTGGAGTCGGAGTCGGTGGAATACTAAACTGAGGAGTCGGAGTCGGTGGATTTTTGGACCGACTCCACAGCCCTGCTTTGGCCAGTGGTGGCGCCAGGGGGGAGCTTTCCACGGCTTTAGCACCTGCACCTCTGCACTATCAGGGTGCTAAGGGTGAGCTGGTGATGTGGGGCATTGCGGTGGGTGTATGCAGAGCAAATGAGAGCAGGTTAAAATACTTGTGCTGCTGGAATCCACGCATTGCGTGTACCTGGTTCTATGTTCCATGTCTTAACTGCACCCCCTAGGGCAGGCTACGTATACTTGGAGCACCTATACCAGGCTATACTGGGGGTACCCATACCGTGGGCACCTATGCTGGGCTGTGGAGGAGGATTTGGAGAAATTTTGGGTACCTGGAGTCGGAGTTGAAGTTGGTGGTTTCATAAACGTCTAATGATTTTTGTACCAAATCTACAGCCCTGGTAAGTGTTGGACTAAAGAGTTGGAGCCATTTTTGGTACCTTGAGCTGGAGTCACAGCCAGTGGTTTCATAAACTTAGGAATCAGAGTTGAATGATTTTTGTACCGACTCCACAGCCCTGACCCTATGCCAGGCTACCTATACTGGGAGCTCTTATGCCTGGCTACCTATATTGAAGGCACATCTGGCCACCAATTCTAGGGAAGGGACTTAAGCTGGCCATACACTGGCCCGATTTGCCGCCGTTTCGACAGCAGATTCGATCACTGGGATCGAATCTGCTGCCAATCGTTCGCGCTACACGCCAAATTTCGATCCATTTCGTCCGATCCCGTCAATCTCTCCGCGCGTAAAATTACCGTCGATCGCCCCCCGGGTAGGGAGCGCGTCGCTAGCGGCGTTCGAGTGCCCGACGACCGACGCAATAGAGAGGCAATACATTACCTGCTCCGCCGGCGCGACTGCCCCCGCTGTCACCGCTGCTTCTTCTCCGCTCTGGTCTCCGGCATGCTTCAGTTCCTCCTCCCCGGCAGGAAGTTTAAACAGTAGAGGGAGCCCTACTGTTTAAACTTCCTGCCTGGCAGGAAGAAGTAAAGCATGGAGACCAGAGCGGAGAAGACAGCGGAGACCTGGGGACTGGAGTCGTGCCGGCGGAGCAGGTAATGTATGTGGGCGGGGGGAGCGGCGGCAGCACCACCACCACAACAGATTGTGAACGGTTTCAGGCTGAAATCCGTTCACAATCTGTTTGCAGCAAAGGTAGCCATACGATCCCTCTCCGATCAGATTCGATCAGAGAGGGATCTACCTGTTGGTCGAATCTGATGGCAAATCGACCAGTGTATGGCTACCTTTATACTTATGAGACATCTGGCTACCTATATTGGAGGCAGGGGGTGCTTACATCTGACCATGTAGTGCTATTGATGTCAACTGTCTGCTAAGTTAATTTGGCCCTGCCCATGACCCGTTATTACCACACTTACTTTCCAGTGCCTGGACATGCCCATCAGCGTAGTTGACAGCCACCCCAGTTTGGGATCCAGGACCTGCATTGCACTCATATAAAAAAAACAAAAAAAACCCTGGAGCCACCCCTGCTTTTGGCAACAATTACCGTATTTTTCGCCGTATAAGACGCTCCGGCATATAAGACGCACCCAGATTTAGAGGGCAAAAATCAGGAAAAAAAGAAAAAACTAAACCTAGGTGTGTCTATGATGCAGGGGTGTCTTAAGGACTTTTTACACCCCCCCCCCCTTTCCAGTTAATTACATACTATTACACCACCTAAGGGGACATTGTTATGTGCTGTGTCTCCCTGTGCCTGCTGTGTCCCCCTGTGCTGTGTCTCCCTGTGCCTGCTGTGTTCCCCTGTTCTGCCTGCTGTGTCCCCCTGTTCTGCCTGCTGTGTCCCCCTGTGCCTGCTGTGTCCCCCTGTTCTGCCTGCCGTGTCCCCCTGTTCTGCCTGCAGCCCCCTGTGCCAGTGTCTCCCGTCCCCCCTGTTGTTGCAGTGTCCCCGCTGTTGTTGCAGTGTCCCCCCTGTTGTGGCAGGGCAGTGTCCCCCCTGTTGTGGCAGTGTCCCCCCTGTTGTGGCAGTGTCCCCCCTGTTGTGGCAGTGTCCCCCCTGTTGTGGCAGTGTCCCCCTGTTGTGGCAGTGTCCCCTGTGGCAGCGTCCCCTGTGCCTGTGGCCCCGTTGTCCGTGTGTCCTCCAGTGCCGGTGTCCCCCTGTGCAGGCAGTGTGAGTACACATACATTACCTGCTCCAGCCGCCGCGCTCCTATCTCCCCGATCCTCTTCTTCCATCTACCGCTGCCCGCTGCTGCCCCCGCCGAACATCGCTGGCCGGTCTTAGCCGCATGGATACGCTATCAGCACACCACGTGCCGGGGTCACGCATGCCGCGAACAACGCTGGCCGGTCCTAATTAGCTGCGCAGGGATACGCTATCAGCGTGCACCGGGTCACACATGCGTATGCGTGACCCCGGCGCACGTGGTGTGCTGATAGTGTATCCCTGCGCAGCTAATTAGGACCGGCCAGCGTTCGGCGGCATGCGTGACCCCGGCACGTGGTGTGCTGATAGCGTATCCCTGCGGCTAATTAAGACCGGCCAGCGATGTTCGGCGGGGGCAGCAGCGGGCAGCGGTAGATGGAAGAAGAGGATCGGAGCCAGGAGCGCGGCGGCAGGAGCAGGTAATGTATATAGTACTTCCCTGCGCACCTCTGCATCCCGAAATCCGTACCTTCGCCGCATAAGACGCACCCACTTTTCCCCCAACATTTTGGGGAAGAAAAAGTGTGTCTTATACGGCGAAAAATATGGTAGTCTCAAGTCTTTTTAAATATGTTGCCACAAGCTTGGCACATTTATCCTTGGCCAGTTGCACTCATTCCCCTTTGCAACACCTCTCAAGCGCCATCAGGTTAGATGGGTAACGTTGGCGCACAGCCATTTTAAGATCTCTCCTGAGATGCTCAATCGGATTTAAGTCTGGGCTCTGACTGGGCCTCTTAAGGACATTCAGAGTTTTCCTGAAGCCTCCCCTTTGATATATATTGTGCTTAATGTTATTGTCCTGCTGAAGAATGAACAGTCGCCCCAGTCTAAGTTCAAGAGCGCTCTGCAGCAGGTTTTCATCCAGGATGTCTCTGTACATTGCTGCAGTTATCTTTCCTTTTATCCTGACCAGTCTCCCAGTTCCTGCCACTGAAAAACATCCCCATAGCATGATGCTGCCACCACCACCACCACGCTTCGCTGTAGGTATGGTATTGGCCTGGTGATGAGCGATGCCTGGTTTCCTCTAAAGGTGACACCTGACATTTACACCACTCAGTTCAGTCTTTGTCTTATCACACCAGAGAATGTTGTTTCTCATGGTCTTTTCTTCTAGTGCCTTTTGGCAAAGTCCAGGCAAGCTTCCATGAGACTTTTACTAAGGAGTGGCTTCTGTCTGGCTTGTTTGGTGGATTCTGACCGGCCTGATTGGTGGGTTGCTGTAGAAATGGTTGTCCTTCTGGAAGGTCGTCCTTTCTCTACAAAGGGCTCTGACAGAGTGACCAAATTTGTGTCTTGAAAGCAGGGCTGTGGAGTCGGTAGATAAATTCTCTGACTCCTCAGTTTCTGATACTTCTGACTCCTCTTTATTTAATATGCTACTGTATTTTATACATTCATTGAAGGGAAGGAATGAGACATACATGTCATTTAACCACAGAACTACTGGCTAGGAAGTAAACACACTACTGTATTGCTCAATTAAAGCAAAAGACTAACCATGAAACAAGGTTTTGTTTATTTTTATTTTTAAACAAATGGCTGAATAGTAATAGCAGGCATTAACAGGAACTTTACCAGTTCAAAAATACAAATCGCATTCTTTGGTAGTTTTAACTTTTAAAACTAAAACAAAGCTTAAAGCGGAATATAACCCTGCATTTCAACTTTGCTCTAAAACATTATTTACAGCATATTATATGCAAAAAGCATTTTTTTTTTACTAGACCAGCATTGGAAGGGTTAAACACAGAGGTTTTAAGTTCCGTGCAGACATTCAGATAGTTACATTCTATTTTGTTAGTGTGTAACTGTTTATCAATAGATACATCTCTTTGGCTGTCCTCCAAGCTCCTTCTCAGTGAGAGAGATGAGTCATAATAAACCCATATTTGTAAACAAAAAGTATCAAACTCAAGTTCGGATTCGTCTGCAGAAATCTCTAGGGACTTTAAAGCACTGTGTAACCCTTCCAATGCTGGTCTAGTAAAAAAAAAAAATGCTGGTTGCATATAATATACTGTAAATAATGTTTTAGAGCAAAGTTGAAATGCAGGGTTATATTCCGCTTTAACTATATGAACCAAAAGTCTGGAAAACCTAGAAATGGTTTACATTAAATTTGGAATATAGTTTTAGTTAAAGGGAACCCAAATCGAGATGGACATGAAGGCTGCCATATTTCAGTCCTTCGAAACAATGCCTGGCAGTGCTGTTGATTTTCTGGCAAATGTACAGTCTGAGTCATAACCCTGGAACAAGCATATGGCTAATGCAGAGTCGGCGTACCTGATCTGCTGCATGCTTGTTCAGGGTCAGTGGCTACAAATATTAGAGACACAGGATCAGGAGGACAGCTAAGCAACTAATATTGTTTAAAAGGAAAAAAAATATGACAGCCTCCATATTCTTCTTACCTCAGGTTCCCTTTAAATGCAATCAAAATATAAATCAGTGTTGCGTTCTAAGAAACAGAATTGACTCTGCCAGATCCTCTTTCATAGAAGCTCCTAAATCTGACTTGATTATTTTCAGGGCTGAAAATAATCTTTCAACACTGACTTGGGTTGACATTGCCGTTACAATTCTTGCCACATCACTGATAATATCTGGATAAAAAAGGATGGCGGCTTCAACACTCAGTTTTGATGAGCGATCATATTTTTCCACTTCTTTTAGTTCTTTTAAAAACTCCTACCTTCCGTCTCCTAAAAAATACTTTTTAACATATGCCACAGTTTTATTTTATGTTTAAATTTACTTTTTTAAGTTAAAATGGTTTTATTGTTTTTGCTCAAAGACACATTCCTTGAAGTATGCCAGAGCTAAAAGCTATAAACTATTTTATCCAAAGTGCTAGCTACGTGTAGCAAAAAAAAAATTATGCAAATTGCAGGGCCTGAGAAATCCTCCTGCGCGGCATGGCCCGAGCTCAGTTCGGGCTTACCGCCAGGAAGGTTAATGCTTATGCGATGTCGCTTTCCTTTTGAAACTTCCATCTTGTCCAAGAAGGAATCAAAGTCTAACTCTTCATTTAAAGAGGATGATCCTGAGTTACCAGTTATTAGAACTTCATCCTCTGGAGGTATTTCAGGTAGTAATCCCTTCATGCGAACTGCTAAATCGTAGAGTGCCTTTTTCACTGTAGCAGTCTGGTCACTATTCAACAAAATTAGGCTCATTGGGTCAACAAAAGAATAGCTGCTGATATATCTGCTTCTTGCTTTCTTATTCTATTTATTATAATCTCTTTTGTTGCTGTAAAGCTATTTGTTTGTCATAGTTAACCATTTACTGACAAAGTAACGTATTAAAACGTCATGCTTTAGCCTATTAACGGCAACATGACGTTTTAATACGTCGCGCATTCCCGCCGCCGCTCCGCACGTGTCTGCGCCGCTACCGCCGCCGTTTCCGTCGGGATCCCTTGTTAAGTGATTGGGGAAGAGGACCGAGCGGTCCTCTACCCAATCGCAATGCCTGAAGTGAATGGACGTGACCGCGAACAGCGGCCACCTCCATTCATAAAACAGGAAACTGTTTAAGTTTAATAAAGTGTACAAAAAAAAGTGATCACTTCCTTAACGGAAAGTGTTCACTAGCGCCATCTTGTGGCCAAAAAGTATATTACACACAAGCACAAACATACTATATAAAATATACAATATTAATAAAATAAATAAATTACACTCCCCCCCCCCCCCCCCCCCCCCCCCTAAAAAAAAATACTTGTAAAAAAAAAATCAGCTTAAAATCAATAAATAAATAGTTGACTATGGGAAAATTAATTTTATTACATAAGAGTTTAATTATGGCTAAAACAAAAAAAAACCAAAAAAAAAACAGAAAAATAACACCTATATTTTAAAATAATATATTGTCGCCATACATTGTGATAGGGACATAATTTAAACGGTTTAATAATCGGGACAACTGGGCAAATAAAAAGTGTTGGTTTTATCCACAGGAGAATGTTTAATTTTAAAACTATAATGGCTAAATTTTTTTCCATTATTTCTGTGTTTTTCCCATAAAATGCATTTAGGATAAAAAAAATTCTTAGCAAAATGTACTACCCACAGAAAGCCTAATTGGTGGCGAAAAAAACGAGGTATAGATCATTTTCTTGTGATAAGTAGTAATAAAGTTATTAGGGAATAAAAAGGAGCACTGACAGGTGAAAATTGCTCTCGTCCGTTAGGGTAAAAACCCTTGGGGGTGAACTGGTTAAAGAGAGTAAAACAAATTACAAACTACAGTGCTCCTCTAGGCGTATCTACTCTAATGCAGGTACTAAATCTTAAGCGAGATAGTTACTTCTGTTAATTAAAATGCAAGCTTGATGAAGTCTGCTCTCTGCACTCCTGCTGCTGGAATCTTATGGAGTCTTTCTCATGGAGTCTTTCTCATGGAGTCTTTCTCATGGAGTCTTTCTCATGGAGTCTTTCTCATGGAGTCTTTCTCATGGAGTCTTGCCTTTTGGGATCTTATGGCAGCTTGCTTGAATAGCCATGAAACTCATTCATTCACATACACACACCCACACGACCACCTCCATCTCGGGTGTCATTCTGCCCCCCTGTCCTTGCCAGTTATGTCTTCTTTGGACCTCTAGGTGGCGTTATAACCTCACCCATGAAGTCCTGGAATGTTGGCTGTCAGGTGTCTTCTGTGCACCAGGGGCACTGTGACCACACAGGTTTGGGTTGACCCCTTTGACCTGAGCTTGCCTGAAGGCCTTAACAGGACAGTTAAACATTCCGTTGGGGTGTTTAGGCTTCACTGCCCAAACCTCAGCCTAAAACCTATTATTTCAAGTGGGATCTTTGTTTATGGTTGGTAAGCATTGTGGCTTCTAGATGCTACCCCCAAGGGGAATGCTGTTCCAGTATTGTCAGATGATCGTTTGGCCAAACGAGTCACCTTTAGATCTTGTTTTTATTGTAAATAGAAACAGAGCACGTTGGAAGCTGCTCATTCACCTGCAAATGACCTGGTCCACTCTGCGTTCAATATTCCAGATAAAATAATATCCAACAGCTGCTAACAAAATTTCATTTTCCAGCAAAATACTCTCTTTTCTTCATTGAAGATGCAATGCAACCTGCTATTAACCCTCCACTTTTGCTCAGGCGATACATCAGGCTCCTCCATTCCAAGAGGAATTTACCAGGGGTTAGATTGTCGCATTGCAACCTCTTGGTAACAGTAAAGGGGGTGCGAAAGAAGGTTTTCCAGCTCTTTTATTTGTGTCCACTGACTTTTTGTTAAAGCAACATTCTCATTATCCAGTTCTTCTAGAAAGTCTTTAAGTTCAAGCAAACGCTTCACCATCAAATAAATGCTTCCCCAGCGTGTTGCTTGATCCAAATGGCTCCTTTTCCAACACGCCTCTTCAAAATTGCATCCGTTTTAGGGACCCTGGCTGCAACAGCTACTTGCCTCTATTTCCCAATCAAAGTAGCTGCGTGGCGATCTTTTAGCCCATCCCTTATAGCAAGCTGTAGAGTATGAACAGCACATCTCATATGGTGAATAGTAGTAAGCTTCAATGCTTCTTCAACACGGTTATCCACAATGTCACCATTCTCTCAAGTTTTTCCAATACCTTCAGAGCGGGCTTCCTCTAACTCTAATATCTCTTTGCCTCTTTCTTCGTCTTTGTACATCTTCTCGATTGTGCTCAACATATTAGAAACGTTATCTGTCACAATACAAAGACTCTGCTCCTTTTTAAGTTCAAATTCTTCTAGAACAGTGTTTCTCAACATTTTGTTATGTACCCTTTATAAAACCCTGTACTCACCAAGTACCCCCTGGCATAGTAAACATTATCACAAGTACCCCTTAACAAATATATATTTAATCATAGTACATGATAATTGGTTGTAAACAATTTCCAAGCATTTACTGTTGCTTTTAATTAGATAAAATACTAATTTGTTGCTGTTTGTATAGGATTTATAATTTTCCACAACTCTAAATTTGTTATTCTTGGTTAAGTTTATCAAGCCTGAGTACCCCCTGGAACCATCAGAAGTACCCCCTGGGGTACGCGTACCGCATGTTGAGAACCTAGGTTCTAGAACACCCTCCACTAACTTCTGAAGATGCTCACTGGAGTGATGTGCCTGGGTGTCCTTTAATCCCAAGGTCCGTGTTATTGTTTTGCTCTTTTCATCCACAAATCTAACTAATGGCAAATAACTGACTCTTTGACATGTGAATGCATCCATTTTAATGAAGACGAAACGTCCTTTCAGACCTTTCCGTAGTTCTTCCTTTTACATTTGGCCTCCTCAATTATAAGTGTCCTTTTACTTTCTCTTTCCAGAGAAACACCAAGTTTTTCAGCCATTTCTCCATTTAGGCCTAAAAAGGCTGGCTGCGAAAAGAAGGAAAGTGGTAGACTATTTACTGCGACTTCAATTATGTGGGTTTTGAATTTTTCTGGTGTCATCGTAACAGTAACTTTGTCAGATATAAAGAATCATTGTGATTGGGCCCCCGTAGGTTTCTGAACATTTTTTGCCACAGAAGTGGATGCAATGTTTTCATTGCCATCTTTCTCATTCACAGCTTCTAACACTTTGGGATGAAAACTCTGTAAGTGTCTTTTCATATTTGATGCACTTGTAGGTGCACTTTTAGTTTTATCCGGCACACTGAAACTGCTAATTTTTGCATCACATTGGTTTTCACCATTTTTTTTTAGACATTGGCACATGTAATGTTTTCCATCACTGGATAATGCTCATAAACAGTAGACTTTGTCGTGCTTGTTGTTGACAGTCCTTTTGCCATTCTTTATAGGATGCCTCCTTTACTAAAATAGAAAATATGAAATATGTTATACTTACTGGCATAGGCATATACTTTGATTTTTAATATAAGCATACACAGTCTTGTTCTATGTAAATGTACATACAACAACAACATGGCTTTATACATACAAATAAGATATATAGCCAAGCATTAAACCTAGATACAAGTTGTCCTATGCACATTTTAGTACTCAAAAGCATATAAACAATCTGCACTACACATCAACTTTTATACATTTTTGCACCACACTCACAAGCCTAAAGATAGCAGCGATGCAGTTTTTTAATCCAGACATATGTGCACACAGCCTTCCCTCCTACAGATAGCAGTCATGTAGGTTTATCCAGGCACATGTGCACACAGCTTTCCCTCATACAGATAGCAGCCATGCAGTATTATCCAGGCACATGCACACAGCTTTCCCTCATACAGATAGCAGCCATGCAGTATTATCCAGGCACATGCACACAGCTTTCCCTCATACAGATAGCAGCCATGCAGTATTATCCAGGCACATGTGCACACAGCTTTCCCTCATACAGATAGCAGTCATGTAGGTTTATCCAGGCACATGTGCACACAGCTTTCCCTCATACAGATAGCAGTCATGTAGGTTTATCCAGGCACATGTGCACACAGCTTTCCCTCATACAGATAGCAGCCATGCAGTATTATCCAGGCACGTGCACACAGCTTTCCCTCATACAGATAGCAGCCATGCAGTATTAACCAGGCACATGTGCACACAGCTTTCCCTCATACAGATAGCATAGGGTGACCATGCGTCCTCTTTTCCCCGGACAGGTCCACTTTTTCCGACCTGTCCGGGGCGTCCGGCCGTTTTTTTGAAAAGTCCGGGTAAGGAGAGCCGTTTGGGAGCCGAACACGAGTGGCTCTTTAAAGGGAGCCGAGCGGCCAAGCCAGAAGTCTAGTGATGGGAATTCCGGCTCTTTAAGCATCGGCTCTTCTGGCTCGGCTCCCAAAGAGCCGGTTCGTACTAGTCCACCGGTAGGTCGGGAAAAACCCCAGTGGGACCCACCCCCAAAGTCCCCACACTGCAAGCTGTGTGGTACACACACAGGCAGGCACCGGGATCATGTCACCGCTAGCAGTACAGCCCTGCCCGGGTACACTTTGCTGAGTGGAGGCGGAGGAGAGAATTTCAGCCCCAACCAGCATCGCAGCATGACAAATGCTGCTGGCATGGAGAATATGAGCACCAGGCTCCGGCAGACTTCAGGGAAGCAGCAGTTCAGAAGTCACATGACTGGCATGTGTACTTCACAGACCACTGGCTCTCGGCTTATCACAGGAGAGCAGCGCGCGGATTTCAAATGAGAAGCCAGACAGAGCTGGTGAGCAGGAGATGCTGGGCTGAGAGAGAGCTGGTGAGCAGGAGATGCTGGGCTGAGAGAGAGCTGGTGAGCAGGAGATGCTGGGCTGCGAGGAAGCAGATGCTCGTCATGAAGATTACACCGTCTGTGAGGACAGACGAGGGGAATAGCACTTGACAGCAGAGGAAGAGATAAGAAACTGCAGGGGAAAGTGTATGGAGGCAACAGAAAGACAGGACAGCTTTCAAGTACAGATGGACTACACATGTGTACAGCACAGACAGAGAGAGAGAGAGACAGAAAACGTAAACACTGAACAAGCTGGGAAATAATGTAAAAAAAATACCATTAAGAGGAAAGATAACTTGACAACAGCAAAGGCAGAGCAGGAAGAGTATATAGATATAGAGGAAAGATGGAAAACCTGTAAGGATCATGTGTGCTGCTGCAGCGTGCATTACACTGGGTCAGAGTATACAGACAAGAGAAGGCTGGTGAGATCTGTCTGATTTATTGCCAGAACCGTTTTGGTTCCGTTCTGCTGCCAATCTCATTGCATTTGTGGGGAAATCTGCTGCCAATCTCATTGCATTTGTGGGGAAATATGCTGCCAATCTCATTGTATTTTGTTGGGAAATCTTCTGCGAATCTGATTGCATTTTGTGGTTGGCCGGCCCTCCACCATGTGGTCTGGGGAAAAAAACGGCCCTCCATGCCCGCAAAGTTGTACAGCACACTTCTAAGGTCTTGTATATTTGGCCCCACCCATGACCACGCCCACATGCTGTTGTGATTGTCCTCTTTTTTGGAAATCAAAATATGGTCACCCTAAGATAGCAGCCATGCAGTATTGTCCAGGCACATGTGCACACAGCTTTCCCTCATACAGATAGCAGTCATGTAGGTTTAGCACACAGCCTTCCCTCATACAGATAGCAGTCATGTAGGTTTATCCAGGCACATGTGCACACAGCTTTCCCTCATACAGATAGCAGTCATGTAGGTTTATACAGGCACATGTGCACACAGCTTTCCCTCATACAGATAGCAGCCATGCAGTATTATCCAGGCACATGCACACAGCTTTCCCTCATACAGATAGCAGTCATCCAGGCACATGTGCACACAGCTTTCCCTCATACAGATAGCAGCCATGCAGTATTGTCCAGGCACATGCACACAGCTTTCCCTCATACAGATAGCAGCCATGCAGTATTATCCAGGCACATGTGCACACAGCCTTCCCTCATACAGATTGCAGCCATGCAGTATTATCCAGGCACATGTGCACACAGCCTTCCCTCATACAGATAGCAGTCATGTAGGTTTATCCAGGCACATGTGCACACAGCTTTCCCTCGTACAGATAGCAGCCATGCAGTATTACATGCAGTATTATCCAGGCACATGCACACAGCTTTCCCTCATACAGATAGCAGTCATGTAGGTTTATCCAGGCACATGTGCACACAGCCTTCCCTCATACAGATAGCAGTCATGTAGGTTTATCCAGGCACATGTGCACACAGCCTTCCCTCATACAGATAGCAGTTATGCAGGTTTTAAAATAAGTCCAAGATTAAAATTATTGACCACGCTCAGATTCAGAGGCTAGAGAGCAATGCATAAAGATAATGTCACCGTCCTTATAAGTCCTTCCTTCTCACTCAGAGGGCAAGAACTTAGACTTGTAGACACTCCACGGGTGAAGTATAGCTCTTCCAACTCAAATCATCACACCATACATGTAAGATAAAGATAAAAATATCATAGCGCCATCAGCTGAACAAAAAAGTGAAGCAATCCACCTCCACTGTAATCAACTCCGTGCAGGGACACTTTTCTTTAAAGAGACACTGTAAAAAGAAAAACGTCCCCTGTGGGGTACTCACTTCGGGACGGATCCTAATGAGGCTTCCCCGGTCTCCTCTGTCCCACGGAGGTCTCGCTGCAGCCCTCCGAACAGCGGCCCGACAGCCTGTTCAATATTTACCTTTCCAGGCTCCAGCGGGGGCGCTGTTGCGGCTCTTCTGACGGAGATCGGCGGAAATAGCCGATCTCCGTCGGGTCCGCTCTACTGCGCAGGAGACTTGCGCCTGCGTAGTAGAGCGACCCGATGGAGATCGGCTATTTCCGCCTATCTCCGTGGGAAGGAGCGGATACTGCGCCTGCGCTGGAGCCAAAAGGTAAATATTTACATCGCCGCCGCTCCGGGAGAATTTTCGCCGCCACCGTGGGACCGAGGAGGATGGGGGAAGCCTCAATAGGATCCGGAGGCTTCCCCCACCCGAGGTGAGTACCCCCTAGGTGAGTTTTTTTCGTTAAAGATTTTCTTTCAGAAACAACAACACGATCAAAGATAAAAGCACAGATAAGGGAAGCAATGTTTCTCTTATCTGTGCTTTTATCTTTGATCGTGTTGTTGTTTCTGAAAGAAAATCTTAAAGAAGGCCCATCTAGACGATGCGATTCTATGACGATTCTATTTATGATCCGATTAAATCCTACATGTCCGATTGGGATTCGATTCAATTCGATTTGCCATTGTTTTGCAATGGCAAATCGAATTGAATCGAATCCTGATCGGTCATGTTGGATTTTATCGGACCGTAAATAGAATCATAATTGAATCGCACAAAGAATCGTATCGTTTAGATTGTGCTTTAGATAGTATTAGTAAAAACCAAGATTTATTACCAAGGTATGTTTGCAGCATCATATTTGAATTGTGAGTTGTCTTGAATTACACTCTTTTCCAGTGCATAGAACGTCTGTTTGAAACTAACTTAAAGGACTTACAAGGCCAATTTTAGAAAAAAAGATTAAAAAAAAAGATACCTGCATCAGTTTGTAAGGCACGGAGGATGCCTTCTGTGCCGTTCTGCCAGGTCCCCGCTGCTCAATAGCCCCCCGAACGACCCCCGCCTGCACGGCCCGGGTTGGACTCTCCAGCCTGCACAAAGATGGCTGCCGGCTCATATCCCTTCTCCTTCCGGGTTATGAGTTGTTCTGGATGTGCTGTCTAGGCTATATGAGACTATGCTGCTATCTAGGCTAAATGCAGCCTTTCATCTATGTGCTTTCATTTTGGGATGATGTACAGCTGCCTGTAGGAAGTGTCTCTCATAGGAATGAAACTGCAGTCATCATCAGTATCTACATGCTCTGTTTGACACCTGGCATCACCTATCCACATGGACTATTCCAGTGCCCCGTCGCCGTCAGTGTGTCCTCAAAGCTCACCGTCTTACACACAGGTTAAAAAAAAATGACAGCTCACAAAAAATATATGCTCACTTCTTTATTTACATTTGTTACATTCATTAAAGAGGTTTTCTCATAAATGCAAACTTTGATAGAATTCCTTTAAATAAAGAATATTTAAAAAATAAAACCATTGTGTGCATCAACGCTCCTGGTGACGTCAGCGGAAGCGAGGGCACGGCCATGCAGGTGCAGCGGTTTTCCGGTGTTAAAAACGCAAACTGCGAAAGTGAACCGGCAGCAGGGACCGGATGCATCAGTGAGGGGCTGCGCGGGCAAAGGACATCTGTGGGGGATGGTTAGAAGCCCCAGGTAAGTTCAACTCTTGTCACCCCCTACAGTACTCCTTTAACTCTCTAAGCTTGTTCCTCCTTTCAGGTATACCACATGCACTGACAGTATTTCTAAAAACACCAGCCTAGTATTTCTAAAAACACCAGCCTGGAGGTCCTTGATTAGAGTTTACATCCTAATTCCCTGAAATAATTTTTTAGGACTTTCCATCTTGCATTAAGTTTGTCATTTGTGCTCATCTCTAAAGCCCCACCAATTAACTATGCAATCCACTATATGCAAAACCTAAGCACATGGGAGGAAACATACTGTTCTTTATGAATGGTCCCTTCAACAGATTACCCAGTCTTCCTGCCTGCAGAGTCTCCTACCACTATCAAATGTCTGACCATGGCTACACTCATATTACCATTCTCAATGTTCCAGTGAATCCCCTAGCTGCTATAGTTATGTTCTAAAATATAATCCGGTCACTGCTATTCTTCACTGCTTATCTTTACATTTAAAAAAAAATCATCAATAGACCATACTCCCATACTACAAAAAGTCTAGTTAGAAGAGGTCAGCATAGTTTCAAACAACGTTATTCAAACGGATAAACACACACTAAACTTTGTGTATATGTATAAGCAGAATAAAAACATATAATGTACATACTGGCATTAACATACTTGCATCTTAAAGGACACCTGAAGTGACAGGGATATAGAGGCTGCCATATTTATTTTCTTTTAAATAATACCAGTTGCCTGGAGTCATGTATTAGTGGTTTCTAAATCACACACCTGAAACCAGCATGCAGATAGAAAATCTAGTCAGACTTCAGTCAGAAACACCTGATCTGCATGCTTGTTCAGGACCTATGGCTAAAAGTATTGAATACAGAGGATCAGCAGGACAGTCAGGCAATTTGCATTCTTTAAAGGGAAGGTTCAGGGAGGGTGGGGAAAAAATAAAAATCAATTTCCACTTACCTGGGGCTTCCTCCAGCCCGTGGCAGGCAGGAGGTGCCCTCGCCGCCGCTCCGCAGGCTCCCGGTGGTCTCCGTTGGCAGGCCGGCTGCCAGGTCGGGCTCTTCTGCGCTCCAAGTCCTTGTACTTCTGCGTCCCACGCCGGCGCTCTGACGTCATCGGACGTCCGCCGGGCTGTACTGCGCATGCGCAGTAGTTCTGCGCATGCGCAGTACAGCCCGGCGGACGTCCGATGACGTCAGAGCGCCGGCGTGGGACGCAGAAGTACAAGGACTTGGAGCGCAGAAGAGCCCGACCTGGCAGCCGGCCTGGCCAGGTCGGCTCGGCCACTGGAGACCACCGGGAGCCTGCGGAGCGGCGGCGAGGGCACCTCCTGCCTGCCACGGGCTGGAGGAAGCCCCAGGTAAGTGGAGCCAGACTTGGAAAGCAGAAGTTGGAAGTAGCAAATTACAGCTTCTAATACCTGATCCATTCAACCAACAACTGTTCTGATTATTCAGTGGTTTGCTAGACTCCACTATTACACCCCAGGAACAGCTATTTGGCATGGTAGAACCATTTGTCACTCACGATCACAACTAATGGCAGGTATATGTTAAGCTCAGTTTTAATTAATGTCCTATAATAATAAAAAGAAAATGTGAATTGCCATTTTTTCACAGTGGGTTTTTTGGTAGGTCTAAAAACAAGAGCATAATCAAAAATGTAAACCAGTATCTACAGTATGCAGACAGAGTGCACACAGGGATCATATTGCAGCCACCGAGCTTCTCCCTCAGCAGCAGCAGCCCCTCCCATGTCATCTCAGCTCTCAGTATGCAAAGCAAGAAATCTAAGCCAGGAGGGGGAAGGCTTGGGCTTGAAAAGACTCCACAGAAGAGTGACTCAGCTATAATGATTCCAAGTCAAACCTGGACTGAATAGTTGGTGGATTCTTATCACAGTTGCTAATGACTAATTAAGCAGATAACAATGAAACTAAAAGCAGAGTAGGTGTTTACTGTCATGTTCCCACTGATAAATGTAATAAAATACATGAGGGTGCTTCCTCTCTGGTTCTCTTTAAAGAGAATCTGAAGTCTCATAAAATTCGGGTTTTTATTTAAAAAATCTCTTTAACATCAATGCCCTTAACTAAAACGCTGCATTCCCGCTGCTGCACGCTAACTAAACTCCCCGGGGCACATTGTGGGGTGCGCTTCTGTGAAGAGGCAGAGCTTTTGGCTGCAGCTGTGCCTCTACACGCGTCTATCAGTGCGGATCGCCGCCTCCGCCCGCCCCTCAGTCTTCTTTCACTAAGTGGGGCAGGGGAGAGGCGGAGATACCCGCGGATTGACGCACAGGGAGGCAGAGCTGCAGCTGAAAGCTCTGCCTTCTCCAGCAGCAAAATCCACAACCAAGAAAGTCGTGGATTTTTGCTGGGGAGTTTGAGGGGTTTCAGTCCGTGTTCAGCCGCGGAGATGCAGCTTTTTAGTTAGGGCTATGATGTTAAAGAGTTTTTTTTTTATATAAAAACCTGAATTTTATGAGACTTCAGAGTGTTTTTAAAGCTAAAGTATAACAAACACCTTCTGTTTTAAAGGGGTTCTGTGGGGGGTTTCTGAGAAGAAAAACAGCCACTTACCTGGGGCTTCTATCAGCCCCCTGCAGCGGTAATGTCCCACGCCGTCCTGCTCCCATCCACCGTTCCCCGCAGCCGGCACCGGGCTATTATTCGTCTGTCACACAGACGAATAATGCGCGCTGCCGCGCCTCCGCTCGCGTCATCTGAGGCTTACTGCGCAAGCGCAGTACAACGTTTTCTTGTGCTGCGCTTGCGCAGTATGCTTCCGATGACACAGGCGGAGGCGAGCTCGTGCGCGGCCACTGTAGCGCAGCCGCAGTTGGATCCCATGCCGCGCTACACCGGGGCCGGCGGCGGAGAACGGCAGATGGGAGGAGGACTGCGTGGGACATTACCGCTGCAGGGGGCTGATAGAAGCCCAAGGTAAGTGTCAGTTTTTCTCCTCAGAAACCCCCCATAGAACTCCTTTAAGAAGGCATATTACACTGACTGCGGAGGTTTGTGATATAATTGTATTCGTATCGGGAAGGGTTACAAAACTGTAGTGTAATTTGTGTCTGTAAAACTAGGTATTTGTGATAATTCAGCTTTAAATAGGAACTCAACTCAGCGTGTCCTTTCTGCTCTAAAAGATACGCAACAGCATAATAACCGTTAAACAAAAAACATTTATCACAGCTGGAGCAAATCCTTCAATAAATCTGCACGATTTCTACTTCCTGAGTTTATCTGCCATGGCAGTCATGTGACACAATCCACTTGTGAAAATGAGGGGGAATTTAAACAGGCTAAACTCGCTAAATACATACAGGGTGCATTTCTCTGTTTTACTTCTGTCCTGTTTAAGAGTTTAGGTCAACTTTAAAGAGACTCCGTAACAAAAATTGCATCCTGTTTTTTATCATCCTACAAGTTCCAAAAGCTATTCTAATGTGTTCTGGCTTACTGCAGCACATTCTACTATTACCATCTCTGTAATAAATCAACTTATCTCTCTCTTGTCAGACTTGTCAGCCTGTGTCTGGAAGGCTGCCAAGTTCTTCAGTGTTGTGGTTCTGTGATGCATCTCCCCCCTCCAGGCCCCTCTCTGCACACTGCCTGTGTATTTGGATTAGGACAGCTTCTCTCTTATCTTTTACAAGCTGGATAAATCCTCCTCTGAGCTGGCTGGGCTTTCGCATACTGAGGAATTACATACAGGCAGAGCTGTCTGCACTCTGCAGGAAGAAACAGCCTGACACTTCAGTGAAAGATAGCTGCAGGGGGAAAGAAACACACAAATGATCTCTTGAGATTCAAAAGGAAGGCTGTATACAGCCTGCTTGTGTATGGATGTATTTTCTATGTGTGGACATGCTGTACATCAACCTACTTCCTGTTTTGGTGGCCATTTTGTTTGTTTATAAACAAACTTTTTAAAACTGTGTTTAACCACTTTTAATGCGTCGAGGAGCAGCGAAATTGTGACAGAGGGTAATAGGAGATGTCCCCTAACGCACTGGTATGTTTACTTTTGTGCGATTTTAACAATACAGATTCTCTTTAAGTGAGCAAATGTTATTTCCCATGATGCATCACTACTGAATATGCAAATTATCTTTTTGGCTCTGAAGCCAGGCTTGCATCCAGAACACCTGCTATATAGCAAGCCTATTGTTGACAAACTTTACAGAGCCACATCGAGCCAATGTGCAGATCACCTGTTTTGACTTGTGGTCCTCAAAAGTGCATGGCATGGATTGATGTGGCTCTATGGGCTTGGACCAGTAGAGTAGCTCATGGTGACTCAGAAGCACTAGGAATGTATAGTTTTTCGTCCCCTATACTTAACAGGGCTGAGGAGTTGGAGCAATGTTGGGTACCTGGAGTCTGAGTCAGTGGTTTCATAAACTGAGGAGTCAGAGCTGGCTGATTTTTTTTGTACTGACTCCATAGCCCTTCTTTCCAAGTGTGTCTGGGTCACCATGAGCTTCTTCGGTATTTTGTAATGGAACTGTGAGGAGGAGGGGGAAACCTATGGACTATACTGCATACAATCTCTTATATCTTCATCTTGTCTTCAACTCGCTAAGTAAACTGTTTATCAAGGGATATAAGCCATTTTGGCATCTAAAACATAAAACTTATCTATCTGCTAAAACTGGGCTGTGCACATGCACATAATACTGACATCAGAAAAATACTACCAACCATTGATTTCCTATTAAAGTATATCGGTTCTATCTGAGTGCCACCTGTCTCTAGAGAGAACCACAGTGCCTAAGTTCTACCATGTTGTGACCCAAATGCAATCTAAGTATTTGGTCTCTCATCTAGCACTTGCAGAGCCTGTCCAGACTTTCAGCAAAAAGTGCTAATGCTTAACACATTCCACCAAAAAATCGAACGTTTTTCGCGCCATAAAAAGGGCTTCATCATGAGTGTGTTAAAGTGCATATGGGCAATTATATAGACATTAGAATGCAAAAAATGAACATTAAAGTGAGCAGCTAGCCCATCAGAGCTAGTGAGCCGCTGTCCAGCCTGCAGATTTGTGTAGGTACCTGGAACCCCACCCACCATACACCCTTTTCATGGTCCTCACACCCAATAAACCCAATCCCTTGTTCTGAGATCCTTCAATGGCCACCATTTAATATGTCAGAGTAACATCCATCCTGCATGTAAGTGCATTACTGAAAATGGCACCAGATGGCCATCTTTACCAAAGATTGTCTACCTCCTTAACCCTCAGAGGATAATTATGAAAGCATAGACCTAACAATAGTGTGGCTGAGCTGTTGGCGCAGAGGGTACATTTTTACTGTAGTTCCCCTAAAAAAATTAGAAAAGTATTATGCCAGGTTTTTTTTTGTTGTTTTTGCACGTACATCAGCCAGGCAACTTGCTTGATTTCAGTTTTATAAGTAACATTAATTTGAGCTTTAAGTTTTTTTTGACTAAACACCGCTTTGCTTATTACAATTTTGTAGGCCACAATTGGAACACCATGTTAGTCTTACTCCTGAAGAAATGGAGGAAGAGGAATTTATTTTCACTAAGTGTGCTGATTCTCCAGACTGGAGCAAAAATAAAAGATGTCCTCGACGTAGCACTGAAGATTTACCTAGAAATCAAATGTCTGAGCAGAAAAAAGAAGACAGTTGTATGCAATCTAAGACAAAAAGAAAAGGAAAGAACATTCAGTCCCAGAGTGTAAGTAATGACAATAACGACTCTGATTATTTGTGTGGTCAAAATTGCTATTTATTGAGGGTCAGACAGGAATTCCCAAAGTGGCTAAAAAATTGTGGTGAAAATCCAACTTAACAAAAATGCCAGGTCTGCACCCTCTCCGCTCCGCATAGCAATTTTTCTGCTCAGTCTGGTAACCTTGAGACCATTCCAGTATAAACGGGCAGCATTACATACCAGAAATAATTCTCATCTCTGCCTTTTCTAAGTAATGCTTTTTGCACTCCAGGGAGTTGGTGAGTAGGAGTATAGCAGAGCTCAGACTTTTATCCTCTTCTCTGCATGCCCCCTCTGCAGTTTGTCACCTCTGCTTCTCTCTGTGCACCGTTTGCTACCTCTTTTCCCCCTCCGTTTCTTTGTTCCTTCCTCTGCTTGATACTGCTGCCCCTTCCGCTTCTCTCCTTTCTTCCTCTGCTTGATACTGCTGTCTCTTTCGCTTCTCTCCTTTCTTCCTCTGCTTGATACTGCTGTCTCTTTCACTTCTCTCCACGTTCCTTCCTCTGCTTGATACCTCTGTCCCCTTCCGCTTCTCTCTTTGTTCCTTTCTGTGCTTGATACCTCTGTCCCCTTCCGCTTATCTCCACGATCCTTCCTCTGCTTGATACCTCTGTCCCCTTCCGCTTCTCTCTTTGTTCCTTTCTGTGCTTGATACCTCTGTCCCCTTCCGCTTATCTCCACGATCCTTCCTCTGCTTGATACCTCTGTCCCCTTCCGCTTCTCTCTTTGTTCCTTCTTCTGCTTGATACCGCTGTCCCGATCTGCTTCTCTCCTTGTTTATTCCTCTGCTCGATTCTGCTGTCCCTTCCACTTTCTCTATGTTCATTCATCTGCTTGTCATGTCTGTCCCCCTCTGCTTCTCTTCCTTCCTCTGTTCAATTATCTTTGTCCTTCCGGTTCTCTGCATGCTGCTTCCGCTGCTTGTTACCCAATCACCTTCTGCTTCTCATAGCTTTCCTTCTGCTGCTCGTCACCTCTGTCCCCTTCTGCTTCTCTGTGCTTCTCCGTGTTCCTTCTGCCACTCATCCTCTTTCCCCTTATGCTCCTCTCCATGCTGCTTCCCCCGCTTGTCACCCAATCACCTGCTTATCATCAGTTTTTCTGCCACCAGTCACCTTTGTCCCTTTTTGCTTCTCTGTGTTCCTTCTGCTGCTCGTCATCTGACACCTTCAGCTTCTCTCCGTTGGACTTCGGCTGTTGCATACTAGCCAGTCACTGAAATTCCCAGCCTATACTCTTTGGCCGTACTTTGTGTTCTGGCCATAACATATACACCTTATCTGCTACTGGTTCCTTTAACATAGCTTCTTGCTGACCATGCAGATGGACGCTCTTTTGTTTTGAACTGTTCTTCATGAATTATTGGAGCCAAATGTTTTGGGAGATGAGGGGCAGTCTTTCTGTTACATTGGTCTTGCTGCTGGTAGGTTACAGGAGACATCAGCTGCAGTCAAGGATTTTGGGTATAAAGTGTCTGCCTGCTATGGTGCTAAGCAAAGGTCAATAGTATTTTAGCACTCTGAGATAGGGCAAAGACAATACAATAAATCTACTTTGTTTTAAAAAAAAATATAAACCTGCAGGATATCTGAAAGTCAATTATGGGAGTAGGAGGATAGATACAATGGTCTCATCAATTTATTTCCACTTCAGTTTCACTTTAAGCATTTACAGGTAATTTATTGCATACATCAAAAAAGAGCACTAGGGCAATGGCATTTGGGGTACCCAGGAAGCCCAGTAGTATCGTTACATTTTACAGATATTCTACTATTAAAATGTAAAGCCTATTGTAAAATATCATTATTAAATACCAAAATTTTAATAAAGCTAAACCTAAGCCTATTCTTTCACTGAACTCTTACCTCCCCCCATCTAACCTTAACCATCCTTGCTGCTGCACCTTCCCCCTCCCCAGTGCCTAACCTTAAAGAGAACCCGTATCAAAAAAGTTCCCCTGGGGGGTACTCTCCTCGGGAGGGGGAAGCCTCAGGGTCCCAATGAGGCTTCCCCCACTCTTGTAGCTGCAGGCAGTCCAGTGCTGGCTCACCCAAAGTGTCCCGGAATCCTCCCCCGACAAGGCTGACGAGCACTGATAAGTGCTGATTTATTTACCTTTCCTGGCTCCAGCGGGGACGCTGTTGCGGTTCTCCGCATGGAGATAGACGAAAATAGACAATCTCCGTCGGGTCCGCCCTATTGCGCAGGAGACTTGTGCAGTAGTGCGGCCTGACAGCAATCGGCTAAGTCTGCCTATCTGAGAGGCGGAGAGCCGATACTGCATCTGCGCTGGAGCCGGGAAGGTAAATATTTACATCCCCGCTGTTCAGGGAGCTTTTTCTCAGCCGCCGTGGGAATGAGCAGGACGGGGGAAGCCTCAATAAGATCTGGAGGCTTTTCCCACTCGAGGTGAGTACCCCCCAGGGGAGATTTCTCTCAATATAGGTTTTTTTAACCCTTTCTCTACCATAGCTTTACCAGCTAACCTTACAGAGGATATTTACCATAGATTGTACTTCATTACAATCAGTAGCTGATACCCCTTTTCCCATGAGAAATATATTCCTTTTCTTGAATAGAATATCAGGGGGTTCTTATGGCTGATGAAAACCCTCCCACAGTGTCACGACCATGATCCTAGCAGTTTCCTGTCTGTGAACCTCATTGCATTGTGGGAAATATCTCCCTCTGTGCATTGAACTCTCAGAAACGAACATTCCATACAGGTCACCTGCCAGGACTAAAGATGTCGCTACTAGTGATAAATTTCACACTGTAAATCGGGGAGAGACTTTACAGTGGGCAAACCATGACTAAACAATTAATATTGTAAACAATAAGCAATTTTATTCATTGTTGTTTTCACTACAATTCCTCTTTAACTGCCCACACTGCCGATAACACTGACACACGACACACGTTCATATTTTCTAGAAATCTCCTGCTTGTTATAAAACTCAGTTAAAGAAAAAAAAAAAAAGATACCCAAGGAGAAGGAAGGCTCTGGGTCCTATTAGCCTTAAAGGTGATTTAACTGAGGGCCACAGTTGGAAGCCATGGATATCTTTATCACATAGGCTCTCGGAATGTGAGCAATATGTTGCGAAATATTACTCTGATGCCGGAGAACTTAAAGAGAACCCGAGGTGGGATTAAATTATGCTAGTGGGGCACAGAGGCTGGTTATGCACACTAACACCAGCCTCTGTTGCCCCATGGTGTGCCTCCGTGTGACTATAGCCCCCGCAGTGCTGGCGACACGCAGCGTGTCGCCAGCACAATGTTTACCTATGCGCTGTCTGTCAGCGCCGCTCCCCCGCCTCCTCCGTTTCGGCGCCCGTGTCCCTTCCCTCCCGCTGATAGGAGGGAAGTGACGCGGGTAGCGGCGATGCGGAGGTCGCGGGGGAGTGGCGCTGACTGACGGCGCTGAGGTAAACATTGTGCTGGCGACACGCTGCGTGTCGCCAGCACTGCAGGGGCTATAGCGGCGCGCAGGGGGGACATGGAGGCACACCATGGGGCAACAGAGGCTGGTGTTAGTGTGCACAACCAGCCTCTGTGCCCCACTAGCATAATTTAATCCCATTTCGGTTTCTCTTTAAGACCCTTGATATTGCAAAATAATTTTGTCCTAATCAAACCTTTTATTTTCTTTTTCTTTCTTTTTTTTTATCTTTAAACAGGATTCTCCTGATTCACACAAACTTGCTGATAATGCAACAGATGTACCTGCTCAGTTAAAGCGTAAGTTGACAGGAGTGTATGTTCTAGTATAAAAAATGCAGTGCAGTCAGACAGGTTTAACACCTGGGCCCTTATGCAATTAACTTTTGCTCCTGAGTTTTCTCCTAGTTAATAATTTTACACTTTTCAATAAAATGCCTTGTAAGCTACCAAAAAGCAGGAAAATACTATAAATAATTTTGATCGTACCTTTTCACTTACTTTTTAGTACTTTTTCAGTTAAAAAGAGCTTGAAAGTAATTTTAAATAAAAGATTAAAAATCTCCTAGTAGAAAACTCAAGAGAAAAAGTGAATTGCATATGGGCTCTGGCCTCTTACTGTGATGCCAGGCTATAGTAGTATGCAGGGCTGTGGAGTCGGAGTCGTGGAGTCGGGCAATTTTGGGTGCCTGGAGTCGGAGTCGGAAAAAAATGCACCGACTCCTAATGAATTTGTAACTGTAATTAAAATAGAAAATATGATAAAATGTTCTATTTCTCAGATAATAGTCATTAAAAATAATGTATATATACAGTAATAGCTGTGCTTAGTCCACAAAAATGAAATAAACCAATCAAAATTAGTTACTTGTGCTGCTTCAATAAAGCAGTCCCCGTATTTTTAAGGTCAGATATACATATCTGATTGTGACTGTATATATGATGTGTACACAGGAATCTCTTACATATACACTAAATAACATCTATGCTGTAAGAATAAAGCCTGATGTGTAGCTGTGTCACTAATAGAGATGGTCAACGAGATGGAAATAATTCTGCATTGATGCTGATTTATGCAAATGTATGCACTCCCTTTGCTGATGAAATCAAATAATTTGATATGTTGTTAAAATTTGGTTTGGTGACTACAAATTAAAGGGTAACTGAGACGGATGAAAAGTAAAGTTTTATACATACCTGCGGCTTCCTCCAGCCCCCTTCAGGCTAATCAGTCCCTCGCTGTCCTCCACCACCCGGATCTTCTGCTATGAGTCCTGGTAATTCAGCCAGTCAGCGCTGTCCGGCCGCATGCCTCTCCCACAGCCAGGAACATTCTGCACCTGCGCAATAGTGCTGCACAGGTGTAGTATGCTCCTGGTGGCGGAGTGTGTGCATGCGCACTACGCCCGACTGGCTCAAGTACCTGGACTCATAGCAGAAGATCCAGGTGGAGGAGGACAACGAGGGACTGATTATCCTGAAGGCGGCTGGAGGAAGCCCCAGGTATGTATAAAACGTTAATTTCATCTGTCTCAGGTTTACTTTGTTACACAGTAGTACTATACTCTACATATGCACTCCCCACAGAGCTGCAGGGAATCCACTGAGAATGCTGTGCACGTTGAACACAGAGGTGTTGTCTGTTTACAATCTCCTCATTCCCCTGCAGAGTACCTGCACATCATTCTTACATGTACCCACACTTACATTGCCTAGGGCCTGATAGATGTTCTTTGTTCCGGTTTGTACCTTTTACAAGTACTCTTACCAAGGACTAGTTTTAGTCTAAAGGGAATAAATATAGTAGTCTACATATCCTTCTCACTTCAGTTGTCTTGTAAAATTCCTAAGCGTTGGCAGTTAAGAGACGAATTTCATGTTACATACTTTTAATCAACAAAATTGTAATATGAAAATTAGAGGAGTCGGTGGAATCCTAAACTGAGGAGTCGGAGTCTGTGGATTTTTGGACCGACTCCACAGCCCTGGTAGTATGTGCTGAATTTGGCATAGTTTTGTTCAATTAAGAAATACCTTACTTGACCGCAAATGGTGTTCCAAAACCTGTACATAGTTTAGCATCAATGTTGCCTACCCAGAGGTGTAAGCTACCCACTGCCTGTGCACTAAGGCACTCTTATACCATCCTGGATATTGACTCTTGAACACTCGCTGCTGTGTAAGGAGCTTGCCTTCCTTAGGAGCGTGCCTTCCTAGACATAGGAGCGTGCCTTCCTAGACATAGGAGCGTGCCTTCCTAGACATAGGAGCGTGCCTTCCTAGACATAGGAGCGTGCCTTCCTAGACATAGGAGCGTGCCTTCCTAGACATAGTTACTATCTAAATAAGCCACGCACCTTACATAGCAGCGAGCTCTGCTTTGTAAGGCATGCATTAGCGGCTACTCCTTCACATTAAAGTGCCCTGCTTTAGCAGTGCAGCTAAAAATGTAAAGGACTGTGCTAATTGAAATCTACGCACTGTTTTAATGGCTATCTGGCTGCCAGGGTGTAGATTTCAATACACAGATGCCATGCGTTGTTGCCTCTTTTGTCGCTCCCGGCGATCTCGCAACTGTCTCCCCGCTGCAGCTCACTCGCTCTGGCGTCTCTATAATGGCAGAGCTCTGAGTTGGTCAGGAGACAATTTCATTGGCTCCTGACCCTGTCTATCAACATAAGCAGCTCCCATTGCCTTACATTGATAGGAAGGGTTAGGAGCCAATGAAAGCGGCTTCTGACCGTCTCGCAGAAACTCGGGTGACTGAGGTTCCCGGTGTGCGCCCTTGACTGCGATTGCGGTGATTCGTCGGTGTTCGTCGTCGTTCTGCTGTATCTAGTACCAGCAGTCTCTAGTCCTTAAAGAGAACCTGTACTGAGTCAAATTATTTAAAATAAACACATGAGGTAACTTCAAATGAACATTACATAGTTACCTTGCCATCAGTTCCTCTCAGAAGCTCACCATTTTCTTCTTACGATGATCCCTTCCAGTTCTGACAACATTTTGTCAGAACTGAAATATATCAGTTGCTGTCAGTTACAGCTGAGAGGAGAATTGATGTGTCCATGTTTCCTTATGGCTCAAGTGGGCGTTAACTGTGTGCTGACCAGGAAACTGTTATGGGGTAATGGCTATTTTCAAAATGGAGGACGGAGAATTCCATTGATCACAGTAGACACAGTAGACAGGAGAGGAAAAATAGATTGAGGAGTAGACTACACAGGAGATAAGTATGACTTGTGTATGTTTATTTTGACTTTTAATTTTCAGTTCTGGTTTTCTTTAACCAGCTGAGCGGTCTGGACGAGCTCAGCTCGTCCAACACCGCCAGAGGCTGCCGCTCAGGCCCTGCTGGGCCGATTTTAATGAAATAAAAAGCAGCACACGCAGCCGGCACTTTGCCAGCCGCGTGTGCTGCCTGATCGCCGCTGCAGCGCGGCGATCCGCCGTGTGCAGCGGCGAAAGAGGGTCCCCCCAGCCGCCCGAGCCCAGCGTAGCCGGAACAAACAGCTCCGGCCAGCGCTAAGGGCTGGATCGGAGGCGGCTGACGTCAGGACATCGGCTGACGTCCATGACGTCACTCCGCTCGTCGCCATGGCGACGAGGTAAGCGAAACACGGAAGGCCGCTTATTGCGGCCTTCCGTGTTACTTCTGGCCGCCGGAGGCGATCGGAAGAACGCCTCCGGAGCGCCCTCTAGTGGGCTTTCATGCAGCCAACTTTCAGTTGGCTGCATGAAATACTTTTTTTTTTATTTAAAAAAAACCCTCCCGCAGCCACCCTGGCGATTTAATCAGAACGCCAGGGTGGTTAAGGGTGCAGAGACTACTGGTATTTAGGTGGTTAATAAATCAAGCCCATTATGCCTTATTTTTAATACTAAGTAATGTTTTTTTTTTTCTGGTCACTTTTCCATAAAGCCCAGCTCCATTGATTGTATGGCTTGTTGTTGTTCTATAGACAGTGGAACTATGCAACTCCTGCACGTTTACCTTTTGGTCTCTGTGCTCCCTTTGATAATGCCCTCCTTGCCCCGTCTGAGTTTTGGTGAGCGGACCTCTTAGCAGGTTTGTTGTGGTACCATGTTCTTCTCATTTGAAGATGATGGATTTCATTATGATCTGGGGGCTATTCAAACCTTTGGATTTTTTTATATCTGTCTCAAAAAACACTCATGCGCCTCTATGTACCATAACATATACAGTCTTTAATTCATAAATACAAATGCATGAATCTCTTATAAAACCAGAGAAAATTACCTAAAAATGCAAAAAACACTAACTTTCTCAGTGCCGCCGCCCTATGGTACACCGTCTGGCACACACCACAACAGATACCTATAGATTGATCCGCTGAGTAAAATTCGTTTTTTAACATGTAATTGCACTAATCCCTATAGCACCTTTTCCAAGCTCACAAGGGTGATAAACCTTGTTCCAGATTAGCAGCATCGGCTTATCATTGTTCAAATCTCGTTAGTCAGTTGCATCCTGTTAGCTCACAAATGTATACCTCATATATCCAACACAGAGCAACTCAATAATTCATAAGGAGTGGCTTAGACTTTCATATATATCCACCAGAAATAGACTGGTAATTCCAGCGTTCTTTTATATGCAAAAATGTGTCCTGCAGGATTTTATAAATAGATTGCAGACTTATCAAACAGATGATGTTCTATAGAAATATTCAGCAGATTACGTCTTGCAAAGTTTTTGTAGCATAGAGCTTCCGTATTATGCACGGCATGCACACACACTAACAGCGTGGCTGCGGGTTAAAAGCATTTCAGTAAAAGAACATCATACCAACAGTAAAATATGGTGGTGGTAGTGTGATGGTCTGGGTTTTTTTTGCTGCTTCAGGACCTGGAAGGCTTGCTGTGATAGATGGAACCATGAATTCTACTGTCTACCAAAAAATCCTGAAGGAGAATGTCCGGCCATCTGTTCGTCAACTCAAGCTGAAGCGATCTTGGGTGCTGCAGCAGGACAATGACCCAAAAGACACCAGCAAATCCACCTCTGAATGGCTGAAGAAATACAAAATGAAGACTTTGGAGTGGCCTAGTCAAAGTCCTGTCGCACGCACATCCTGACGAAGCTCGCAAAGGGGCGGGCGCAACACGTCGATGGGCGGGTGCAATTTTCGTAGCCTGTGAGCGCATACACGCAGCTGCAACACTGACTTTATGAATGGCGGCTGGCGTCCGCTCCCTGCCACAGCATATGCGGAACAGGTTGAGCTGACTTGCCGACCACCAAGTGCGGAGGCCTCACGCTTTTTGGCTGCTGTTGACCCTAAATCTCTTGTGGGGGACCTGTTTAGAAGAGCCCGGTTTACTGGTTGACTGGACGGAAGCATGCTGAAGTGGTGAGACATATATACCTGCTGAAACTGTCATGTGCTTTCAAGCTGAAGACTAACCATTCACGCTTAATGCTGCTGCAATCCTCTCCCCCTCTCTGAAGAAAGGGACATTGGTACCGGTACCAGAAGGGGTGTATGAGTGGTTATGCATGCATGGTAAATGGGTGTTGTGGAGCGCTCTGTATGGCTACCTTTAATTGTTTTAAAAGCTGTTTTGCCACACATTTGCCAAATTCTAATATAGTTCAATTTCTACTTTTGATACCCAAGAGGGACCTAGTTATTATTTATCCAATTACTAGTCAAAGTCCTGACCTGAATCCTATTGAGATGTTGTGGCATGACCTTAAAAAGGTGGTTCATGCTAGAAAACCCTCAAATAAAGCTGAATTACGACAATTCTGCAAAGATGAGTGGGCCAAAATTCCTCCAGAGCGCTGTAAAAGACTCGTTGCAAGTTATCGCAAACGCTTGATTGCAGTTATTGCTGCTAAGGGTGGCCCAACCAGTTATTAGGTTCAGGGGGCAATTTCTTCTTCACACAAGGCCATGTAGGTTTTGAGTTTTTTTTTCTCACTAAATAATAAAAACCATCATTTAAAACTGCATTTTGTGTTCAATTATGTTATCTTTGACTAATAGTTAACGGTTTTTAATGAGCAGAAACATTTAAGTGTGACAAACATGCAAAAGAATAAGAAATCAGGAAGGGGGCAAATAGTTATTCACACCACTGTATATGAAAGTCTAAGCCACTCCTTATGAATTATTGAGTTGCTCTGTGTTGGATATATGAGGTATACATTTGTGAGCTAACAGGATGCAACTGACTAACGAGATTTGAACAATAAGCCAATGCTGCTAATCTGAAACAAGGTGTATCACCCTTGTGAGCTTGGAAAAGGTGCTATAGGGAATAGTGCAATTACATGCTAAAAAACGAATTTTACTCAGCGGATCAATCTATAGGTATCTGTTGTGGTGTGTGCTAGACGGTGTACCATAGGGCGGCGGCACTGAGAAAGTTAGTGTTTTTTGCATTCTTAGGTAATATTATCTGGTTTTATAAGAGAATCATGCATTTGTATTTATGAATTAATGAATGTATATGTGATAGTACATAGAGGCGCATGAGTGTTTTTTGAGAAATTTTTTACGTGAACGGTGGGGGTGTGAGTAACCCCACTTACCATTTGTGCAACCAATCATATTGAATTTAGATCCAGTGGGCGCAAAATCACTTATTTACACATTTTTTTATATCTTTGTGCTTTTTAACAACTTTTTCCCTGACTTACCATATTTGGAGAGCTCCCTGGTCTTCATGGTGTGGTGCCTCTTGGTTAGTGGTGTTGAAGCCTCTGGGCCCTTTATGAAAAGGCGTGTTTATAGTGACAGATCATGTGACACTTGGATACAAGTGAATTTTATTCCACTAATTATGTAAATGTGTGAACCAGGACTTTTTAGGAACCGTGTAGCAAGGGGGATGAACACACACACACACACACACACACACACACACACACACACACACACACACACACACACACACACACACACACACACACACACACACACACACACACACACACACACACACACACACACACACACACACACACACACACACACACACACACACACACACACACACACACACACACACACACACACACACACACACACACACACACACACACACACACACACACACAGGAATGCACGCACCCACACACGATGACCCCCAACCTTTACGGTTAAAATATACATTTTAGGATATACTCTCCCTATAAGACTACCCTCTTGACATTTGTTTACTGTACTGCATGTACTGGTGCTATACTGTATAAACAGGTACAGATACTGGTGCTGTACTGTATGTGGCACCCAATATACAACAACCAGCCAATCACGGCAACAGATGTACCTTACCGGAGATTGGCTAATTGTTTTATACAAAGCCTGCTTGGATTGGTCAGCTATCACTGTCTCCAAGACTGTAAGAGCAGTAGCGTAAGCATGCCTCTTTTACCCGTCTGGCCCGCCCTTGTATACAATTACCTCCTGCTCTGCCTTTCAGATCTCGCACACGTGCGCCTGCGCCCCTGTACTGCAGTCCTCAGGATTGAGATCTTAGAGGCAGAGAAGGAGGTACAGTAATGGGATGCAAGGGCGGGCCAGACAGGTGAAAGAGGGTTGTTTTTCTGGGCACAGCTCCACTCTCTCTTTTTCCCATACCCCGGATGTCCTGGATGCCTGCAGCTTGCTCCACCCTTCATTTACACCTTCCCAGTGAGGTGCCCCCACACCTCGTCATCGGGACCGCATTAAGTCACGTTTTTCCAGGAATCCTGTTGAGTGGATTTCCTTCTACCATACTTGTACAGCACCACCCTTGCTGCTTTCATATGCTTGGGATGCGGCCGTGGAGGTTTTTGAGCTCCCCCCACCATATGCAGCAACCGCAGATTCTCCAGTCCGGCTCGGAAGTTTCAGCACCCACCCTATAAGACAACACCCCTCACTTTTGTGAAGATTTTGCTGAATTAAAAAGTAGTATTATACACCAGAATATACAGTATATATATTCTCATATAGCCTACTAAAGACAATTAACAGTTTCTTTCTTTTTTTTTTCTTTTATATATGATTCTCATTTCACCTCGCCTACTTAAAGAGACTCTGTAACATCAAAACGATCTCCTGGGGGGTACTCACCTCGGGTGGGGGAAGCCTCCGGATCCTAATGAGGCTTCCCACGCCGTCCTCTGTCCCACCGGGGTCTTGCTGCAGCCCTCCTAACAGCTGGCGACAGACCCGACTGTCATTTCAATATTTACCTTTGCAGGCTCCAGCGGGGGCGCTGTGGCTGCTCTCGGCTTCGAACTAAACGGAAATACCCGATCTCAGTTGGGTCCGCTCTACTGCGCAGGCGCCGGAAACCTGCGCCTGCGCAGTAGAGCAGACCCGACGGCAATCGGGCATTTCCGTGTAGTTCGGAGCCGACAGCCGTCAGAGCGCCTGCGCAGGAGCCAGGAAGGTAAATATTGACGTCATCTTTCTCGGAGGGCTGCAGCGAGACCCCTGAGGGACGGAGGACGGCGTGGGAAGCCTCATTAGGATCCGGAGGCTTCCCCCACCCGAGGTGAGTACCCCCCAGGGGATCTTTTGACGTTACAGATCCTCTTTAATCGTATTTTTTGTAATCACAAAATATTTATTATGAACCTCACGAAATAGTCAATTTTTTTTTTAAATTTGCAGGTGCACAGCCTCTACACTCAGATTAAGTAAAATCCTGCGCGTCAAAGGGAGAACTATCAGCTTAGTTGTGATGTCGTAATGCTTGTATACTTTTTGCTTGTATATCAAGTCAAAATTGCACAATTTTTTTGCTTGTATAGCAAAGCACTCTTAAATAAAAGTTACTCTCAGTACCACGTTTGATAGTATATATTTTCTCTGGTCTTTCAGGCAGTGATCAACAAAAGTCGAGTAAACCTTTAAAGACACCCGAACAATCATCTGAGCAGTCCCAAAGGTTGTAAGGTCTTTCTTCCTTTGCGTGTGTGTGTATGTATGTATGTGTATGTATGCATGTATATATATGTATATGTGTGTGTGTGTGTGTGTGTGTGTGTGTGTGTGTGTGTGTGTGTGTGTGTGTGTGTGTGTGTGTGTGTGTGTGTGTGTGTGTGTGTATTAAAAAAAAAAAAAAAATATATATATATATATATATATATATATATTCCAGAATTATTCATACTCTACTCAATAGAAAAGCCTTTATTGGCTATTACATCAAATGCTTCCTACAATTGCAAACCAGCGTTTTGCATGTCTCCACAGGTATGTTGAAGTTGAAATATATATATATATATATATATATATATATATATATATATATATATATATATATTTGTCACATTACTGCCACATACATGAATCATTTTTATTGGAATTCCACGAGAAAGACCAATACAAAGTGGTGTACATGTGAGAAGCAGAACGAAATTCATACATTATTATTATTATTATTATTAGTAGTAGTATTTATATAGCGCCGACATATTACGCAGCGCTGTACAGTGTATATATATATCTTGTCACTAACTGTCCCTCAAGGAGCTCACAATCTAATCCCTACCATTGCCATATGTCTATATTATGTAGTGTAAGTACTGTAGTCTAGGGCCAATTTTTTAGGGGGAGCCAATTAACTTCTCCGTATGTTTTTGGAATGTGGGAGGAAACCGGAGTGCCTGGAGGAAACCCACGCAGACACGGAGAGAACATACAAACTCTTTGCAGATAGTGCCCTGGCTGGGATTCGAACCAGGGACCCAGCGCTGCAAGGCGAGAGAGCTAACCACTACGCCACCGTGCTGCCCATGACATGATTCCAAACATTTTAAAAAAATAACTGCAAAGTGGGGTGTGCGTAATTATTCAGCCCCCTTTGTTCTGAGTGCAGTCAGTTGCCCATAGACATTGCCTGATGGGTGCTAATGACTAAATAGAGTGCATCTATGTGTACTCTGTCAGTACAAATACAGCTGCTCTGTGACGGCTTCAGAGGATGTCTAAAAGAATATTTGGAGCAACAACACCATGAAGTCAATGAACACACCAGACAGGTCAGGGATAACGTTATTGAGAAATTTAAAGCAGGCTTAGGCTACAAAAAGATTTCCAAAGCTTTGAACATCCCACGGAGCACTGTTCAAGCGATCATTCAGAAATGGAAGGCGTATGGCACAACTGTAAACCTACCAAGACAAGGCCGTCCACCTAAACTCACAGGCCGAACAAGGAGAGCGCTGATCAGAAATGCAGTCAAGAGGCCCATGGTGACACTGGACGAGCTGCAGAGATCTACAGCTCAGGTGAGAGAATCTATCCATAGGACAACCATTAGTCATGCACTGCACAAAGTTGGCCTTTATGGAAGAGTGGCAAGAAGAAAGCCATTGTTAACAGAAAAGCATAAGAAGTCTCATTTGCAGTTTGCCACAAGCCAGTGGGGACACAGCAAACATGTGGAACAAGGTGCTCTGGCCCGATCAGACCAAAATGCAAAACTCTATGGGCCATATGCAATTCACTTTTTCTCCTGAGTTTTCTCCTAGGAGATAAGTTTTCATCTTCAATTTAAAATAATTTTCCAGCACTTTTCAACTAAAAAAGTACCAAAAAGCAGGTTAAAAAGTACTATCAAATTTATTTTGAGTATTTTCTTGCTTGCTGGTGGCTTAAAAGGCATTTTATTGACCAGTTTAAAAATATCACCTAGGAGAAAACTCAGATGAAAAAGTGAATTGCATATGGCCCAATGTGTGGTGGAAAACTAACACTGCACATCACTCTGAACACACCATCCCCACTGTCAAATACGGTGGTGGCAGTATTATGCTCTGGGGGTGCTTCTCTTCAGCAGGGACAGGGAAGCTGGTTAGAGTTGATGGGAAGATGGATGAAGCCAAATACAGGGCAATCTTGGAAGAAAACCTCTTGGAGTCTGCAAAAGACTTGAGACTGGGGCGGAGCTTCCAGCAGGACAATTACCCTAAACATAAAGCCAGGGGGCAACAATTGAATGGTTTACAACAAAACCTATCCATGTGTTTATAATGGCCCAGTCAAAGTCCAGATATAAATCCAATCGAGAATCTGTGAGATCTGAAAACTGCTGTTCACAAACGCTGTCCATCTAATCTGACTGAGCTGGAGCTTTTTTGCAAAGAGGAATGGGCAAGGATTTCAGTCTCTGGTAGAGAGCTGGTAGAAAGACATACCCTAAAAGACTGGCAGCTGTAATTGCGGCAAAAGGTGGTTCTACAAAGTATTGACTCAGGGGGGCTGAATAATTATGCACACCCCACTTTGCAGTTATTTATTTAAAAAAAAATGATTGAAATCATGTATGATTTTTGTTCCACTTCTCACGTGTGCACCACTTTGTATTGGTGTTTCACGTGGAATTCCAATAAAATTGATTCATGTTTGTGGCAGTAATATGACAAAATGTAGAAAACTTCAAGGGGGCCGAATACTTTTGCAAGCCACTGTGTGTGTGTGTGTGTGTGTGTGTGTGTGTGTGTGTGTGTGTGTGTGTGTGTGTGTATGTGTATATATATATTTATTTATAATATAATATATAATTTGTGTGTATGTCCTCACAGCGCATCACTTTTTTTTTTTTTTTTTTTGTTTTGGAACTTTTATTTTAAAACCTTATTCCAAAATGGATACAATTCTTGAACATGATCAAGGGAAACTGGATACACCTGAGCTCAATTTCGAGCTTCATGGCAAAGGCTGTGAATACTTGTGTACATGTGCTTTCTTTTTTATTTTTAATAAATTTGCAAAAATCTCACTTTTTCCATGTCGTCATTATGGGATGTCATGTGAAGAATACTGAGGACAAAAATTTTGGAATAGGGCTGTAACATAAAATGTGGAGATGTAGATTTATACATTTAGCTTATACAACATTTTTGTTTTCTTATTCTGACAATATTACTCTTTCATAATGGCATTATAATCTTTGTGCTTAGTTATTCATATGGTTTCTTTTCTTTAAGACTTTCTTTCAGAAATGACAACACAGTCAAAGATAAAATCACCGATAAGAGAAACTTTGCTTCCCTTTTAGACAGTATTAGTAAAAAGCCAGATTTGTTACCAAGGTACGTTTCAACACCCTATTTGTATTGTGAGTTGTCTTGTATTACACCCTCTTTCCAGTGCATAGAACATCTGTTTGAAACTAACTTAACCTCTTCCTGCAAAATGGATGTTTATACTCTGACCACATTTTTTTTCTATTTGTGGGTGTTGAGTTTTAAAGGCAGTTTGAAGTGTAAATAAAAGATAAATACTCACCACTCCATAGCCCTGCTTTCCAAGGGAAGGCTCTGGGTCCTATAGTCTTTCCCGTTCCTCCTACGGTCCTCACATTGGAGTGCTGGATCCCTCTTTAGCAGTCTCCAACTGAGTGCTCCCAAAGACGCACCACTCCATACTGTGCATGCGTGAGCACACATTCTTGTGCATTTGCAGTACAGAGGGGTCCAAGATTGCCGACCCATCAGTTGGTGACTGCTAACGGGGGATTCAGCGCTGGAACACAGTGACCGTAGGAGGAACGAGAAGGCTCTATACTATAGGATCCAGAGCCTTCCCTCTCCTTTATCTGTAATATATCACCCAACAAACTCTGACCCTGTTTTGGATGTTTTGTTTCAATTAAGGCATCCTAATGACATATTTCATAAAAAAAAAATCCATGCGTCCCCTTTGCTTACAAGGCAGCTTTATACATGCAACAAACGGGATTCAGTCTGATAAAGGCTCAAGGGCTTAAAGCCTACTTTTATATATACTTTTAAGTTGGCCAATAAATGGTATCATCCTGACTCAAAACTTTTTGCTTTTATTGATGGCTAACACCATCTGTTCTGGGAGAATTTTCCTTCGGCTCTACAGATTCCTCCTATCAAGCCTCTTTAGTGTAATAGCTGGCCTCACTTGGAAACTTTTTTTTCAGATGAACTTATTCTGCTTTCATTTGTAGCTGATTTCACTAGCCTATATCTCTGAAGCGAGCATTTTGACATGCTGTTTGTGTAGATGTCCTACAAATGTGTCACATGAGCACAACCTGTTCTTGATTTTTTTTTTTTTTAAAGAAATGATTTGCATATTCAGTAGTGATGCATTGTGGGTAACCACAGTTAAACACTTAAAGGGGAACTTCAGCCTAAACAAACATACTGTCATCAAGTTACATTAGTTATGTTAATTAGAATAGATAGGTAATATAATCTCTTACCCACCCTGTTTTAAAAGAATAGGCAAATGTTTGTGATTCATGGGGGCTGCCATCTTTGTCATGGGGGCAGCCATCTTTTTGGTTGAAAGGAGGTGACAAGGAGCATGAGACACTGTTCCAACTGTCCTGTGTCCTGATTACCCCTCCCAGCTGCACACGCTAGGCTTCAAATGTCAAATTCAAAATGTAAAAAAAAAAACAAAAAAAAAACACCAAAACAGCAGAACGAGAACAACATCATCAGAAATCCGATCATGCTTTGCACAGCATCAGGGGAAAAAAGCCCGGGCAGTTTTCTTGTGTGCAGCTAAAAATGAGGCTTGTATGAAAGAAACAAAGTTCTGATGCTGTGAAACTGTTAAAGAAACACCAAGCCTTTTCAGTGCTGCTGAGTCGAGTTTTAGTCCGGAGGTTCACTTTAAAGAGAATTTGAAGTTGTTACGCTTGGTGGTGTATTCTCCACAGTCAGCATGCAACGCATGACCTGACGTGAAGGAGGTACACACACTAGCACAAGGAAACCGGCTATCCCTAGTATAGTGGAGAGGAGGACTGAGTCCAATAGGAGATTGTGGCGCACAGAGCCGGTGCAGATCCGACAGCCACAAACAATACTTTGGCGATAACGTCTCAGCGCAAGGTAGCGCTTAGCGCATAAACCAGAACTGAGGAGATCAGTACAGGTAGACAGAATGAACGCTTGCTAGCTAGCCGCTACTTAGTGACAGCAAGCGTCCACAACAAGTCAGACTGGAATGAGGCAGCCAATGCGTAGCCGCGATGGCGTGCCTCACAAAGACAGGACAGGATGTCAGGAAATAGCAGGATCAAGATAGATGAACGTAACACAGACAAATATACAATAAGTATGTTTTCCTAGCGCATTACAATTACAGCTATCAATGAAACTATTTGTAACATCTGACTAACATATGTATATATCGGCAATGAACCGATATATGACATAAGCAGGAACACTGACTAAGACTGGAGCAATACAGGGAACAGGACTCAGAAGGATTCGCTATCTCTTCGCAGAGATGAACGCAATCCACAAACGGTAACAGAACAGGATTCAGAAGGATTCGTTATCTCTTTGCAGAGATGAACGCAATCCACAAACAGAACCAGGAGCAGGATAACTAACTCAGCACGGGTGATCACGATACGCGCAAACTACCAAAACGTGCTGGAAAGCTGACTAACTGAACACAGGATATAAACAGTTCGTGTACGTATACATCAGCGACACTGTTGTATCAACGTAACACGAATACAAGGAAAATAACAAACGTGCTGGTATGCATATATATTGGCAATGAACCAATATATGATGCAAGACCAGCAAAGTATCTTTAGAACAAGAAACACGATCTGGGGCTGAAGCAACAGCAAGACAGGCTTAAACTGAAGCTATGATAACCCGAAGGAGCCCTGCAGGAAGCAGATCTTTATACTGGGGTCATCCAATGGGAGCAGACATGCAGATTCCCACACAGGTGAATGATAATCAGTCACAAGCTGACAGCAGGGAAAGGCAGACAAAGCTATGCAGCTAGCATGGAAAGAGATCAGAACTGCCTGAGCTGTAGCACTACTACTTCCAGCAGTACCTGCTGCAGCAGCGATCATGACAGAAGTCTCATAAAATTCGGGTTTTTATTTAAAAAATCTCTTTAACATCAATGCCCTTAACTAAAACGCTGCATTCCCGCTGCTGCACGCTAACTAAACTCCCCGGGGCACATTGTGGGGTGCGCTTCTGTGTAGAGGCAGAGCATTTGGCTGCAGCTGTGCCTCTACACGCGTCTATCAGTGCGGATCGCCGCCTCTGCCCGCCCCTCAGTCTTCTTTCACTAAGTGGGGCAGGGGAGAGGCGGAGATACCCGCGGATTGACGCACAGGGAGGCAGAGCTGCAGCTGAAAGCTCTGCCTTCTCCAGCAGCAAAATCCACAACCAAGAAAGTCGTGGATTTTTGCTGGGGAATTTGGGGGGATTTAGTCCGTGTTCAGCCGCGGAGATGCAGCTTTTTAGTTAGGGCTATGATGTTAAAGAGTTTTTTTTTATATAAAAACCTGAATTTTATGAGACTTCAGAGTGTTTTTAAAGCTAAAGTATAACAAACCCCTTCTGTTTTAAGAAGGCATATTACACTGACTGCGGAGGTTTGTGATATATAATTGTATTCATATCAGGGAGGGTTACAAAACTATATCTAGTGTAATTTGTCTCTGTAAAACTAGGTATTTGTGATAATTCAGCTTTAAATAGGAACTCAACTCAGCGTGTCCTCTCTGCTCTAAAAGATACGCAACAGCATAATAACCGTTAAAGAAAAACATTTCTTTGTCATAGCTGAAACAAATCCTTCAATAAATCTGCACGGTTTCTACTTCCTGATTCATGGAAGTAGACCTATTGTTAACATCCTGTACTTTCAAATGAGTTTATCTGCCATGGCAGTCATGTGACACAATCAACTTGTGAAAATGAGGGGGAATTTAAACAGCTAAATTCGCTAAATACATACAGGGTGCATTTCTATGTTTTACTTCTGCCCTGTGCAAGAGTTTAGGTCAACTTTAAGTGAGCAAATGTTATTTCCCATGATGCATCACTACTGAATATGCAAATTATCTTTTTGCCTCTGAAGCCAGGCTTGCATCCAGAACACCTGCTATATAGCAAGCCTATTGTTGATAAACTTTACAGAGCCACATCGAGCCAATGTGCAGATCACCTGTTTTGACTTGTGGTCCTCATAAATGAATGGCATGGATTGATGTGGCTCTATGGGCCTGGACCAGTAGAGTAGCTCATGGTGACTCAGAACCACAAGAAATGTATAGTTTTTCGTCCCCTATACTTAACAGGGCTGAGGAGTTGGAGCAATGTTGAGTACCTGGAGTCTGAGTCAGTGGTTTCATAAACTGAGGATTCGGAGCTGGCTGATTTTTGTACTGACTCCATAGCCCTTCTTTCCAAGTGTGTCTGGGTCACCATGAGCTGCTTCGGTTTTTTATAATGGAACTGTGAGGAGGAGGGGGATGGGGGAAACCTATGGACTATACTGCATACAATCTCTTATATCTTCTTCTTGTCTTCAACTCGCTAAGTAAACTGTTTATCAAGGGATATAAGCCATTTTGGCATTTAAAACATAACTTATCTATCTGCTAAAACTGGGCTGTGCACATGCATATAGTACTGACATCAGGAAAAGACCTTGTTAATCGTCATGATTTTCCTGTATAAATCGTTGGTTGTTGCAATAAAAATGTCAGTTAAATATGTCATATAGGAGAGAGAGACAGTGATATTTCAGTAGTGAAATTAAGTTTATTGGATTTACAGAAAATGTGCACTAATTGTTTAAACAAATTTAGGCAGGTGCATACAAATGAAATTAAATCAATATTTAGTAGTTCCTCCTTTTGCGGAAATTACGACCTTTAAACCCTTCCTGTAAGTTCCAATAAGAGTCTGGATCCTGGTTAAAGGTATTTTGGACCATTCCTCTTAACAAAACCTCTCTAAGGGCTGGAACCCACAAGAGCGGTTTTGTGAGCATTACTGGAGCGATTCAAAGCGCTAGCGTTTTGCCAAAACGCTCAGCTATTGTTAATGGATGGGGCAACTTCCACTGGAGCGTTTGCGATTCCTCAAATCGCAAACGCAGGACATGCAGCATTTTGGGAGCGTTAGCGCTTCAATGTAAAGTATATAAACGCTGGCTTAATCGCTCATTAAAACCTGCATGGAGCGATTTTGCTAGCGTTTTAACGTTACCACACACTGTAACAAAATTAAAATTGAAAGGACCAATCAGACTTTAACCACTTGAGGACTGCAGGGCTAAACCCCCCTAGTGACCAGGCAATTTTTAGCTAATTTGGCCACTGCAGCTTTAAGACCAAGCTGCAGGGCCGCACAACTCAGCACAGAAGTGATCCCCCCCCCTTTTCTCCCCACCAACAGAGCTCTCTGTTGGTGGGGTCTGATCGCTCCCCCATGTTTATTTTTTTTTAACCTTTTCGGGACCATGTGAATGAGATCCTATGCCGCACTTGTGGCTTTTCTAGCCTGATGCGGCGTAGGATCTACGCCGGCCCGCAATTTCCGCTCCCGACGCGATCGTGCGCACCCGGAGGGGGAGATTAAGCTGTCATATGACAGCCGACATCTCCCCCGAGTGATCAGCAGCCATCGCGTATGGCTGCTGATCACACGATCGCCGTCGGATCGTAGTGATCTGTTTGACAGCTGCGGCGGCAGGGGGGGAAAGAAGAGGATCCACTCACCTCCCTGCCGTTCCAGCGACGATCGGCGCCCCCCTCCGCTCTGGCCGGCATCTCCGCTTCATCTGACGTCAGCGCCGGGTCCCGGCTTGATGACGTCATCAAGCCGCGACCCGGAACTGCTCGTCAGACAGAACGGAGATGCCGGCCGGAGAAGAGGGGCCCGTGCGGCTCATCGCTGGAGCCTGGAAGGTAAGTGAAGGCTGCGGGCAGAAGGGGGAGGCACAGGCCACCATGGGGGACACCACTCTAGCCAGCCACACACGGGATCCGGCCGCCTGACCCCCCCAAACGCGCGCACCCCCTTCCCGCGCAAAATGCCTGGTCCTTAAGGGGGGGTAGGTGGCCGGTCCCGAAAAGGTTAATCAATATTTGTGTTGCTGCTTTTTTTAAAAAAAACAAACGGTTGCTTTAAACCCCTTCCCTCCCTCCCTCCCACCCCACAGCCGGCCAATTACGGCGATCGGCTGTCATAGGCTTCTGCCTATGAGAGCCGATCGCTCTCTTGTCCCCCATGGGGACAGCCGTGTCACACGGCTGTCCCCAGTGCAGCGCTGCTGCTCATCGCAGCGCTGCACCTAGTAAATAGACGGCGTGATCGCCGTCTAACAGTCTCCCGAGCGGCAATAGCCGCTCGGAGACTGAAGGCGGGGCGGAGCTCCGCCCTCCGAGCATGAGATGCGCGCGCACCATGCACGCGATCTCATGCAAAACAGAGCCCCAGGACTTTACGCCAATTGGCGTTAGGCGGTCCTGGGGCTGCCGCCGCGGCCACGCCTACTGGCGTGACGCGGGCGGCAGAAGGTTAAAATGCTAATCGCTAATCGCTACACAATCGCTGGCAAATTGATACACTTTGTAAAATCACTTCCTAAAACGCTCATGAATCCGCTGACAACCTGCTCATACAAAATGCTAGCGCTTGCGATTAGCGATAGCGTTTTGCAGTGGGTTCCAGGCCTCATTCATTCAGGTTTGATGGTTTCCGAGCATGGACAGTAGGCCTGAACGATTTTAGGAAAAGATTGAATTGCACAATTTCTGTCAGAAATTGCGATTTCGATTCACGATTTTATTCAAATCAAGCTTTAGACCAATCAGACCAAGGCGAGAGTCAACGAGGGGCGGCGGGGAGATTATCATGCCGCCCATCCCTTGTTTCCCCTTGCGGCACTTATTATGGGGGGGTATGAGTCATGTCACAGAGGCGGTGGGGACAATTAATATTAGGAATGGGCTAGGTATGGTAAAGGTAAGCAGTGGGGGTGGGAGGGGTGTTAAGCTGATACACACGCACACACTTAATTCTCCATCTCAGAGCACTCACTGATATACACACACTTCATCTTGTAGCACTCACTGATACACACACACACTTTATCTTGCAGTACTCACTGATACACAGTTATCCACACTCACTAATACACACACTTCATCCTGCAGCACTCACTGATACACACATCCTGCAGTACACACATAGCAGCACACATTGAAATGCACACACACATACTTATCCACACACACTGACAGACACAAACAGTCACGCACTTCAGTCTTGCCTACAGCTCCATCTCCCCCACGCCGTGCAGATAGATCCACGTGCTCTCTCCTGTGCTTCCTGACAACTTCTGGAAGGGAGGGGGGGGGGGGAGGAGGAGGAGGGAGGGAATTCCTTCTCTACTCCCTGCTACACGCTGAGCTGCTTTGTAATGCGGAGGAAAAGTCAGACCAGACAATCGCTTTTGTCTCGCTGTGGTCTGCACCCCTTTAAACAATCAGTGGAGCAAATGAGTGCCTATTAGTTCTAGTGCCTATATCCGCTTCACAGAAGTAGCGAGCTAGAGACTGTGGGCGGAGTCTGCCGCCCGCCCAGCTGAGCTGACAATGAAGCTAGGAGGAGTGACAGAGAGCAAGAGCCTGCCGCTGATGTGTCTGCTGATGACAGGAGGAGGAGGAGAAGAAGGTGGCACTAACTATGTAGAAGTATAGAGATACTGAGCTGCCGCAGGGAGTGAGAGCCGCCGCTTTTTGTACACAGACATTTGTACATGCTGCGCTGCTGCTACTGTACAGCAAGAGGGCGCAGTGCAGCAAATATCGGCAAAAATCGACACTGTGGCGATCACGGAATCGTCACTTCCGTGATCGCGATTTCAATACAAAAACGATAAATCGTTCAGGCCTAATGGACAGCTCTCTTTAACTCACACCACAAATTTTCTATTATATTCAGGTCTGGGGACTGAGATGATCATGCCAGAATGTTGTACTTGTTCCTCTTCATGAATGCCTTAATGGATTTTGAGCAGTGTTTAGGGTCGTTGTCTTTTTGAAAGATCCAGCCCCGTGCTTTGTCAATGATTCCTGGACATTGGTCTCCAGAATCTGCTGATACTGAGTGGAATCCATGCGTCCCTCAGCTTTGACAAGATTCCCAGTCCCTGCACTGGGCACACAGCCCCACAGCATGATGGAACCTCCACCATATTTTACTGTAGGTAGCAGGTGTTTTCCTTGGAATACTGTGTTCTTTTTCCTCCATGCATAACGCCCTTTGTTATGCCCAAATAATTCAATTTTAGTTTCATCCTTATTCCAAAATTAAGCAGGCTTGTCCACATGTGCTTTCGCATACCTCAAGCGACTCTGTTTGTGCTGTGAGCAGAGAAACTGTTTCTACTGCATCACTCTCGCATACAGCATCTCCTTGTGTAAAGTGCGCAGAATGGTTGAACGATGCACAGTGAATCCATCTGCAGCAAGATGATGTTGTAGGTCTGTTGTGGTGGTCTGTGGGTTGACTCTGACTGTTCTCACCAGGGCTGTGGAGTCGGTACAAAAATCCACCGACTCCTCAGTTTAGGATTCCTCCGACTCCTCGACTCTGACTCCTCTAATTTGCATATTACAATCTTGTTGATTGAAAGTATGTATCGTGAAATTCGTCTCTTAACTGCCAACGCTTTGGAATCTTAAAAGACAACTGAAGTAAGAAGGATATGTACACTGCCATATTTATTCCCTTTAGTCATAGACTAAAACTAGTCCTTGGTAAGAGTACTTGAAAAAGGTACAGACCGGAACAAAGAACATGGATCAGGCCCTAGGCAATGTAACTGTGGGTGCATGTAAGAGTGATGCGCAGGTACTCTGCAGGAGAATGAGGGGATTCTTCCTCTATTACACATTCTTCATGCACAATCTGAACTAAGTTTATGGGTGATAGACCACACCTCTGTGTTCAATGTGCTCTGTGGGGGGTGCATATGTAGAGTATAGGACTACTGTGTAACAAAGTAAACTTGAGACAGATGAAATTAAAGTTTTATACATACCTGGGCTCCAGCCCCCTTCAGGCTAATCAGTCCCTCGCTGTCGTCCTCCGCCACCTGGATCTTCTTTGGGTCCAGGTACTTGAGCCAGTCTGCCATAGTGCGCATGCACACACTCCGCCGGTGGGAGCGTACTACTCCTGTGCAGCTCTATTGCACAGTTGCAAAATGCTCCTGGCTGTAGGAGCGGCATGCGGCGGGACTGTGTTGACTGACTTGATTACCAGGACTCATAGCAGAAGATCCAGGTGGTGGAGGAGGACAGTGAGGGACTGATTGGCCTGAAGGGGGCTGGAGGAAGCCCCAGGTATGTATAAAACTTTTCTTTTCATCCGTCTCAGGTACCATTTAATTCATAGTCACCAAACCAAATTTTAACAACATATTAAATGATTTGATTTCATGAGCAAAGAGTGCATACATTTGCATAAATCAGCATCACTGCAGAATTATTTTCATCTCATTGACCATCTCTATTAGTGACACAGCTACACATCAGGCTTTAATCTTACAGCATAGATGTTTAGTATATATAAGAGATTCCTGTGTACACATCATATATACTGTACAGTCACAATCAGAGATGTATATCTGACTTTAAAAATACGGGGACTGCTTTATTGAAGCAGCACAAGTAACTAATTTTGATTGGTTTATTTCATTTTTGTGGACTAAGCACAGCCATTACTGTAGATATGTTATTTATGATGACTATTATCTGAGAAATAGAACATTTTATCATATTTTGTATTTGAATTACAGTTTAAATTCATTAGGAGTCTGAGTATTTTTTCCCGACTCTGACTCCAGGCACCCAAAATTATTTAGACTCCAAGACTCCAACTAGACATCCCTGGTTCTCACCATTCGTTGTTTCTGTCTATCTGATATTTTTCTTGGTCTGCCACTTTGAGCTTTAACTTGAACTGAGCCTGTGGTCTTCCATTTCCTCAATATGTTCCCAACTGTGGAAACAGACAGCTGAAATCTCTGAGACAGCTTTCTGTATCCTTCCCTTAACCTCCTTGCCGGTTATCCCGAGCTCAGCTCGGGGTAACCTGCGCAGGAGGATATCTCAGGCCCCGCTAGGCCGATTTGCATAATTTTTTTTTGTTACAAGAAGCTAGCACTTTGCTAGCTGCTTGTAACTTCCGATCGCCGCCGATCTGCCGCAATCCGCTGCGCCGAGTTGCTCCCCCCCGCCCCAGAGCCCTGCGCTGCCTGGCCAATCAGTGCCAGGCAGCGCTGAGGGGCGGATCGGGATTCCGTATGACGTCCATGACGTCATCCCGCACCGTCGCCATGGCGACTGGGGAAGCCCTGCAGGAAATCCCGTTCTTAACGGGATTTCCTGCATACTCTGATCGCCGAAGGCGATCGGAGTGGGTGGGGGGATGCCGCCGCTCAGCGGCTATCATGTAGCGAGCCCTGGGCTCGCTACATGATTTAAAAAAAAAGAAAATAAAAAAAAAAGTGCGGAGCTGCCTCCTTGCCGGATTTTTTAGACCGGCAAGGAGGTTAAACAATGATGGTGAACAATCTTTGACTTCAGGTCATGTGAGAGTTGTTTTGAGACCCCCATGTTGCTACTCTTCAGAGAAAATTAAGAGGATAAAAAGTTACAACTGACCACCTTAAATACTCTTTCTCATAATTGGATTCCCCTTTGTAGGTAGGTCAGGGGTCACTGAGCTTACCAAGCCAATTTGAGTTCCAATAATTAGTTCTAAAGGTTTTGGAATCAATAAAATGACAAAGCCCAAATTTATGTACTTGCCTAATTTTATTTAAACAATTATTGCGCACTTTCTGTTAATCCAATAAACTTCATTTCACGTCTCAAATATCACTGTGTGTGTCTCCTATACGATATATTTAGCCAACATTTTTTATCGTAACAACCAATGTTTTATACAGGAAAATCATGATGATTAACAAGGTTGCCCAAACTTTTGCATCCCACTGTACATTCAAATGCAAGAACTGAACAGTAAAGTGAGCAGCTAGCCCATATCAGAGCTAGTGAGTCGCCGTCCAGGCTGCCGATATGTGTAGGTACCTAGAACCCCACCCATCATACACCTTTTTCATGGGCCCCACTCCCAATATACCAAATCCCCTGTGCTGGCTTCTGTCAATGGCCACCATTTAATATGTCAGAGTACCGTATATACTCGCATATAAGCCGACCCCCCAACTTTTCCCTGAAAAAACAGGGGAAAATGATTGACCCCCATATAAGCCGGGGGTAGGAAATGCTGGATTGGTGCAGCCCCCCAGTGTGTCCCAATATAGCTAGTATAGTGCCCAGTATAGCTAGTAAAGTGCCCAGTATAGCCAGTATAGTGCCCAGTATGGGTAGGTAGTGCCTCAGTTTAGCTAGTATAGTGCCCAGTTTAGCTAGTATAGTGTCCCAGTATGGTTAGTATAGTGCCCAGTTTAGCCAGTATAGTGCCCAGTTTAGCTAGTATAGTGCCCAGTTTAGCTAGTATAGTGCCCAGTTTAGCCAGTATAGTGCCCAGTTTAGCCAGTATAGTGCCCAGTTTAGCTAGTATAGTGCCCAGTTTAGCTAGTATAGTGCCCCAGTATGGCTAGTAAAGTGCCCAGTTTAGCTAGTATAGTGCCCAGTTTAGCTAGTATAGTGCCCCAGTATGGCTAGTAAAGTGCCCAGTTTAGCCAGTATAGTGCCCAGTTTAGCCAGTATAGTGCCCAGTTTAGCCAGTATAGTGCCCAGTTTAGCTAGTATAGTACCCAAGTATGGCTAGTATAGTACCCAGTTTAGCTAGTATAGTGCCCCAGTATGGCTAGTAAAGTGCCCAGTTTAGCCAGTATAGTGCCCAGTTTAGCCAGTATAGTGCCCAGTTTAGCTAGTATAGTACCCAAGTATGGCTAGTAAAGTGCCCAGTTTAGCCAGTATAGTGCCCAGCATAGGTGGGTAGTGCTCCCCCCCGCGGCCGCCGCTGCTGCTATTACCTTGTTAGACAGCGGCCGCTTTCTAATCCGCGTTCCTCTTCTTTCTCAGAGTGTATCACAGCAGCGCGCCCGGCGCTGCTGCTGTGACGATGCAGGGGGCAGGAAAGAGCGCGGCTCCCTAAAGCGGCGATCTGTATCGCCGTTACCAAGGGAACCGCTCTTTCCTTCCCCCTGCATCGTCACAGCAGCAGCGCCGGGCGCGCTGCTGTGATACACTCTGAGAAAGAGGAGGAACGCGGATTAGGAAGCGGCCGCTGTCTAACAAGGTAATAGCAGCCGCGGGGAGGGGGGGGAGCGGGGCGCGGACCACCCGACCACCCACCACTAGACCACCAGGGAAGACTCGCATACAAGCCGACCCCCCAACTTTTGACCCCCTTTTTGGGGGTCAAAAATTTGGCTTGTATGCGAGTATATACGGTATACATCCATCCTGCATGTAAGTGCATAGCTGAAAATAGCACCAAATTACCATCTTTACCGAAGATTATCTACCACTTAACTCTGAGGATGATTATGAAAGCATAGAACTAACAATAGTGTGGCTGATCCATTGGCGCAGAGGGTACCTTTTTTTCTGTAGTTCCCCTTTAAAAAATATGAGAAACATATTATTTATAATGTCAGTTTTTTGTTGTTTTTGCCAGGGCTGTGGAGTCGGTAAAAAAAATTCACCGACTCCGACGCCTGAGGTTAGGATTCCTCTGACTCTTCTAATTTGCATATTACAATTTTGTTGTTTGAAAGTATGACACAATAAATGCATCTCTTAACTGACAACGCTTAGGAACTTTAAAATACAACTGAAGTGAGAGGGATATGAAGGCTGCCATATTTATTCCCTTTTAAACAATACCATTTACCTGGCTAGCCAGCTGATCTTCTAAAGACTAAAATTAGTCCTTGGTAAGAGTACTTGTAGAAGACGGGAACAAAGAACATCTATCAGGCCCTAGGCCAGTGATGGCTAACCTTGGCACTCCAGCTGTGACAAAACTACAAATCCCATCATGCCTCTGCCTGCCCGAGTTATGCTTAGAGCTGTCAGAGTATTGCAATGCCTCATGGGACTTGTAGTTCCACCACAGCTGGAGTGCCAAGGTTAGCCATCACTGCCCTAGGCAATGTGACTGTGGGTACATGTAAGAGTGATGTGCAGGTACTCTTCATGCACAATCTGAACTAGGTTTATGGGTGATAGACAACACCTCTGTGATCAATGTGCACAACATTCTCAGTGCATTCCCTGCAGCTCTGTGGGGAGTGCATATGTATAGTACTACTGTGTAAGAAAGTAAACCTGAGACAGATGAAATTAAAGTTTTATACATACATGGGGCTTCCTCCAGCTCCCTTCAGGCTAATTAGGCCCTTGCTGTCGTCCTCCGCCACCTGGATCTTCTGCTATGGGTCCATGTACTACACCTGCGCAGCATTATTACGCAGGTGCAGAATGTTCCTGGCTGTGGGAGCGGCACACGGCTGGACTTCGCTGACTGGCTGAATTACCGGGATTGATTGCAGAAGATACATGTGGCGGAGGAGGACAGCGACTGCATTAGCCTAAAGGGGGCTGGAGGAAGCCCCAGGTATGTATAAAGCCCCGAGCATGTATAAAACTTTTCTTTTCATCCGACTCAGGTACCCTTTAATTCATAGTCGCCAAACCAAATTTTAACATATTAAATGATTTGATTTCATGAGCAAAGAGAGTGCATACATTTGCATAAATCGGCATCAACGCAGAATTATTTGCATCTCATTGACCATCGCTATTAGTGACACGGCTACACATTAGGCTTTATTCTTACAGCATAGATGTTATTTAGTATAAAGTTTCTTGGGTACACGTCCTATATACAGTCACAATCAGATATGTATATCTGACTTTAAAAATATGGGGACTGCTTTATTGAAGCAGCACAAGTAACTATTTTTTGATTGGTTTATTTCATTTTTGTGGACTAAGCACAGTTATTACTGTATATATAAATTATGATGACTATTAACAGAAATAGAACATTTTATCGTATTTTCTATTTTAATTGCAGTCTAAATTCATTAGGAGTCAGTGCATTTTCTTCCGACTCCAGGGACCCAAATATTGCCTTGACTCCGACTACACAGCCCTGGTTTTTGCACGCAGATCAGCCTGGCAACTTGCTTTATTTCAGCTTGTTAGTAGTAACATTAAGTTTTTTACGTTTTTTGACTAAACACCGCTTTGCTTATTACAATTTTGCAGGCCACAATTGGAACCCCATGTTAGTCCTACTCCTGAAGTAATGGAGTTAGGGGAATTTATTATCACTAAGTGTGCCGACTCTCCAGACTGGAGCAAAAATAAAAGATATCGTCGGCGTAGCACTGGAGATTTATCAAAAAGTAAAGAAAATGCAAAATTTAAATCTGAGGGAGAAAGTTCATCTAAACATCCTTCCAGAAAACCTAGAAATCAAATGTCTGAGCAGAAAAAAGAAGACAGTTGTATGCAATCTAAGACAAAAAGAAAAGGAAAGAACATTCAGTCCCAGAGTGTAAGTAATGACAATAACGACTGATTATTTGTGTGGTCAAAATTGCTATTTGTTGAGGATCAGACAGGAATTCCCAAAGTGGCTAAAAAATTGTGGTGAAAATCCAACCTAACAAAAATGCCAGGTCTGCACCCTCTCCGCTCCGCATAGCAATTTTTCTGGTAACCTTGAGACCATTCCAGTATAAACGGGCAGCATTACATACCAGAAATAATTCTCATCTCTGCCTTTTCTAAGTAATGCTTTTTGCACTCCAGGGAGTTGGTGAGTAGGAGTATAGCAGAGCTCAGACTTTTATCCTCTTCTCTGCATGCCCCCTCTGCAGTTTGTCACCTCTGTCCTCTGCTTCTCTCTGTGAACCGTTTGCTACCTCTGTTTCCCTTCTGCTTCTTGCCATGTTCTTCTACTCAATACCTCTGACCCCTTCAGTTTCTCTCCACACTCCTTCCTCTGCTCCGATACCTCTGTCCCCTTCCGCTTCTCTCTTTGTTCCTTTCTCTGCTTGATACTGCTGTCCCTTCCGCTTCTCTCCTTTCTTCCTCTGCTTGATACTCCTGTCCCTTCCGCTTTTCTCCTTGTTCCTTCCTCTGCTCGATTCTGCTGTCCTTTCCACTTTCTCTGTGTTCATTCTTCTGCTTTTCACCTCTGTCACCCTCTGCTTCTCTCTGTGTTCCTTCCTCTGCTCAATACATCTGTCCCCTTCCGGTTCTCTCCATCTTCCTTCTGCCATTCGTCATCTGCCCCCTTCCACATCTCTGCATGCTCCTTCTGCCGCTTGTTACCCAATCACCTTCTGCTTCTCATAGCTTTCCTTCTGCTGCTCGCCACCTCTGTCCCCTTCTGCTTCTCTGTATTTCTTCCACCACTCGTCATCTGTCCCCTTATGCTTCTCTCCATGCTGCTGCCCCTGCTTGTCACCCAATCACCTTCTGATTCTCATAAGTTTCTTTCTGCCACCAGTCACCTTTGTCCTTTTTTGCTTCTCTCAGTGTTCCTTCTGCTGCTCGTCATCTGACAGCTTCAGCTTCTCTCCGTTGGACTTCGGCTTCTGCATACTAGCCAGCTACTGAAATGCCCAGCCAATACTGTTTGGCCGTACTTCGTGTTCTGGCCATAACATATACAGGTCCTTCTAAAAAAATTAGCATATTGTGATAAAGTTCATTATTTTCTGTAACGTACTGATAAACATTAGACTTTCATATATTTTAGATTCATTACACACAACTGAAGTAGTTCAAGCCTTTTATTGTTTTAATATTGATGATTTTGGCATTCAGCTCATGAAAACCCCAAATTCCTATCTTAAAAAATTAGCATATCATGAAAAGGTTCTCTAAACGAGCTATTAACCTAATCATCTGAATCAACTAATTAACTCTAAACACCTGCAAAAGATTCCTGAGGCTTTTAAAAACTCCCAGCCTGGTTCATTACTCAAAACCGCAATCATGGGTAAGACTGCCGACCTGACTGCTGTCCAGAAGGCCATCATTGACACCCTCAAGCAAGAGGGTAAGACACAGAAATAAATTTCAGAACGAATAGGCTGTTCCCAGAGTGCTGTATCAAGGCACCTCAGTGGGAAGTCTGTGGGAAGGAAAAAGTGTGGCAGAAAACGCTGCACAACGAGAAGAGGTGACCGGACCCTGAGGAAGATTGTGGAGAAGGACCGATTCCAGACCTTGGGGGACCTGCGGAAGCAGTGGACTGAGTCTGGAGTAGAAACATCCAGAGCCACCATGTACAGGCGTGTGCAGGAAATGGGCTACAGGTGCCACATTCCCCAGGTCAAGCCACTTTTGAACCAGAAACAGCAGCAGAAGCGCCTGACTTGGGCTACAGAGAAGCAGCACTGGACTGTTGCTCAGTGGTCCAAAGTACTTTTTTCGGATGAAAGGAACTTTTGCATTTCATTCTGAAATCAAGGTACCAGAGTCTGGAGGAAGACTGGGGAGAGGGAAATGCCAAAATGCCTGAAGTCCAGTGTCAAGTAAATATCACAGTCAGTGATGGTCTGGGGTGCCATGTCAGCTGCTGGTGTTGGTCCACTGTGTTTTATCAAGGGCAGGGTCAATGCAGCTAGCTATCAGGAGATTTTTGAGCACTTCATGCTTCCATCTGCTGAAAAGCTTTATGGAGATGATTTCATTTTTCAGCACGACCTGGCACCTGCTCACAGCGCCGAAACCACTGGTAAATGGTTTACTGACCATGGTATTACTGTGCTCAATTGGCCTGCCAACTCTCCTGACCTGAACCCCATAGAGAATCTGTGGGATATTGTGAAGAGAAAGTTGAGAGACGCAAGACCCAACACTCTGGATGAGCTTAAGGCCGCTATCGAAGCATCCTTGGCCTCCATAACACCTGAGCAGTGCCACAGGCTGATTGCCTCCATGCCACGCCGCATTGAAGCAGTCATTTCTGCAAAAGGATTTCCGACCAAGTATTGAGTGCATAACTGAACATAATTATTTGAAGATTGACTTTTTTTGTTTTAAAAACCCTTTTCTTTTATTGGTCGGATGAAATATGCTAATTTTTTGAGATAGGAATTTTGGGTTTTCATGAGCTGTACATTACAGAAAATAATGAACTTTATCACAATATGCTATTTTTTTGAGAAGGACCTGTACAACTTATCTTTGCATGTAAAAGAACTACTGTTTTTTTTAAAGAGACCCTGAAGTCTCAAAAAAAAATAAATCTTTTTTTATTTAACAAATATGTTTAATATGATAGCCCTAACTAAACCGCATTCCCTCCGCTGTAAGCTATCTAAATACCCCATAACTCACCGTGGGGCAATCCGGACAGCGCTTCCATGAGAGACAGAGCTATGAGCCACAGCTCTGCCTCTCAGTGCGTCTGTCAGCCTGGATCGCTGCCTCTCCCCACCCCTCTGTCTTCCTTCACTGAGAGGGGCGGGGGAGAGGCGAAGATATGCACTGACAGACGTGTGTAGAGGCAGAGCTGCAGCTCATAGCTCTGCCTCACATGGAAGCGCACAGGGCAGCAAAATCCACGACCATGAAAGCTGTGGATTTTGCAGGGGAGAGGGAGGGCGAATTAGTGGGGATTTAGATAGTTTACAACGGCGGTTTAGTTAGGGCTAATATGTTAAACACATTTGTTAAATAAAAAGGTGGGTTTTTTTGAGACTTCAGTGTCTCTTTAAAGTGAACCTCCAGACTAAAAATCGACTCAGCAGCACTGAAAAGGCCTGGTGTTTCTTTAACAGATTCACAGCATCAGAACTTTGTGTCTCTTATACAAGCCACATTTTTAGCTGCACAGAAGAAAACTGCCTGGGCATTTTTCCCCTGATGCTGTGCAAAGCATGATGGGATTTCTGATGTTGTTGTTCTCGTTCTGCTGTTTTGGTGCAATATTTTTTTTTGCATTTTGAATTTGACATTTGAAGCCTAGCGCATGCAGCTGGGAGGGGTTATCAGGACAAAGGTTTTCAATGTAGGCAAAGGATTTGTAAAGTGGCACTCCCCCTTTTTTTTTACGTGTATGTATGACGAATGTAGATACAAAGCGTAAGAGAACAAAAACAAGGTGAACAGATGGTATCTCACCATTCCTCCGGTGACCCTTTGGACAAACTTGCTGAGACGTGTGCTCATCGGACCCAAAACGGAAGAAGAAATCACAACTATGATCAGGAAGAAAAAGGAGATATCCGGGCACCTTCCGTCTTTTACTTTATTGCATAACTGTTGTCAAATGTGGGTTACATACCAGAGGTTCCGTGCTGGTGGTGGTGAGTTGGAGGTGGGGGTGTCGGGCATCAGTTGGGGCTTGCAAGCCCCAACTGATGCCCGACACCCCCACCTCCAACTCACCACCACCAGCACGGAACCTCTGGTATGTAACCCACATTTGACAACAGTTATGCAATAAAGTAAAAGACGGAAGGTGCCCGGATATCTCCTTTTTCTTCCTGATCATAGTTATCAGGACAAAGGACAGCTGGAACTGTGTCTTATGCTCCTTGTCACCTCCTTTCAACCAAAAAGATGGCTGCCCCCATGACAAAGATGGCAGCCCCCATGAATCACAAACATTTGCCTGTTCTTTTAAAACAGGGTGGGTAAAAAATTATATTACCTATCTATTCTAATTAACATAACGTAACTTAATGACAGTATGTTTGTTTAGGCTGAAGTTCCCCTTTAACACAGCTTCTTGCAGACCATGCAGTTGAAAGCTCTTTGTATTGAACTGCTTTGCATGAATTATTGAAGCAGCGAAAGGTTTTGGGAGATAAGGGGCAATCTTTCTGTAACATTGGTCTTTCTACTGGTAGGTTACAGGCGACATCAGCTGCAGTCAAGGATCTTGGGTTTAAAGTGTCTGCCTGAGGGGGTGGGGGGTGGAGGCTCCCAAAGATAGGTAATGTGATGAAACAAAAAATAATAATAATAGGAAGGGATGTGTCTTTACCACTCCAGATGGAAGATCCTAAACCACAGGGTAATGCAAAAAGATTAAATTATTTAGCACGATTCAAAGGACAATGTGTTTCACAGGTCTTAACCCACTTCTTCAGGTCAATACAAGTGCCTACAAGCAAAAATACATATGTGTATACTGGTGCTGCTAAATGACATAATATATTTCAAAAACCAAAACATTCGTATTAGACATTATTAATGGTATATCTCAAGAGTACCGTATATACTCGCAAGCAAGCCGACCCGCATGTAAGCCGACCCCCCCACTTTTACCCCAAAAAACAGGAAAAAATGATTGACCCTCATGTAAGCCGGGGGTAGGAAACGCTGGCCGCGTGATCCCCCCAGTATGTCCCAGTATAGCTAGTATAGTGCCCAGTATAGGTAGGTAGTGCTCAGTATAGCTAGTAAAATGCCCCAGTATAGCTAGTATAGTGCTCAGTATAGCTAGTATAGTGCTCAGTATAGCTAGTATAGTGCTCATTATAGCTAGTATAGTGCTCATTATAGCTAGTATAGTGCTCATTATAGCTAGTATAGTGCTCAGTATAGCCAGTATAGTGCTCAGTATAGCCAGTATAGTGCCCAGTATAGCCAGTATAGTGCCCAGTATAGTGCTCAGTATAGCTAGTGAAGTGCCCCAGTTTAGCTAGTGAAGTGCTAAGTGCTCAGTATAGCTAGTATAGTGCCCCATTATAGCTAGTATAGTGCCCCATTATAGCTAGTATAGTGCCCCATTATAGCTAGTATAGTGCCCCATTATAGCTAGTATAGTGCCCCATTATAGCTTGTATAGTGCCCCAGTATAGCTTGCATAGTGCCCCAGTATAGCTTGTATAGTGCCCCAGTATAGCTTGTATAGTGCCCCAATATAGCTAGCATAGTGCCCCATATAGCTAGCATAGTGCCCCAGTATGGGTGGGTAGGTGGGTGGATAGGTGCTGTCCCTCCCCGCTCCCCCGCGGCCGCCGCTGCTATTACCTTAGGCGGCGCCACTTCCTCTATCCCCGTCGCCCTCCGGTAACTCATTCACAGCAGCGCGCCTCTCGCTGCTGTGATGACGAGGAAACCATAGAGAGCGGCTTCCTGTAGCGGCGATGCCGTTACTATGGGAACCGCTCTCTATGGTTTCCTGCGTCATCACAGCAGCGGGGGGCGCGCTGCTGTGAATGAGTTACCGGAGGACGGGGATAGAGGAAGCGGCGCCACCTAAGGTAATAGCAGCGGCGGCCGCGGGGGGAGCGGGGAGGGACAGCACCTATCCACCCACCCATGACTCGCAAGCAAGCCGACCCCCCAACTTTTGGCCCACTTTTGGGGGGTCAAAAATTCGGCTTGCTTGCGAGTATATACGGTATTTGTCGACGGTATAAGCAATATTATCTCTATTTACTATATTCTAGTACATTTTAATATTGCTCTCAAAATTCTGATTCTATGCAAATATATCCTAGACAATTACTATACATTGCATGAGTGTTTATGATCCAAAGGGTGTATGTGTATATATATGTCTCTCTCTCTCTATCTATCTATCTATCTATATATATATATATATATATATATATATATATATATATATATATATATATATATATATAGTATTTTAGCACTCTGCGATACAAACAAAACAATAAACCTACTTTATTGCGTACGTCAAAAAAGGGCACCTGGAAAGTGACTTTTGGGTACCCAGGAAGCTTAGTAGTACAGTGATGGGAAAAACTATTTGCCCCTTCCTGATTTCTTATTCTTTTGCATGTTTGTCACACTTAAATGTTTCTGCTCATCAAAAAACGCTAACTATTAGTCAAAGATAACATAATTGAACACAAAATGCAGTTTTAAATGATGGTTTTTATTATTTAGTGAGAAAAAAACTCCAAATCTACATGGCCCTGTGTGAAAAAGTGATTGCCCCCCTTGTTAAAAAAATAACTTAACTGTGGTTTATCACACCTGAGTTCAATTTCTGTAGTCACCCCCAGGCCTGATTACTGCCACCCCTGTTTCAATCAAGAAATCACTTAAACAGGAGCTATCTGACACAGAGAAGTATACCAAAAGCACCTCAAAAGCTAAACATCATGCCAAGATCCAAAGAAATTCAGGAACAAATGAGAACAAAAGTAATTGAGACCTATCAGTCTGTTAAAGGTTATAAAGCTATTTCTAAAGCTTTGGGACTCCAGCGAACCACAGTGAGAGCCATTATCCACAAATGGCAAAAACATGGAACAGTGATGGAGTGGCCGACCGACCAAAATTACCCCAAGAGCGCAGAGAAAACTTATCCGAGAGGCCACAAAAGACCCCAGGACAACATCTAAAGAACTGCAGGCCTCACCTGCCTCAATTAAGGTCAGTGTTTATGACTCCACCATAAGAAAGAGACTGGGCAAAAATGGCCTGCATGGCAGATATCCAAGGCGCAAACCACTTTTAAGCAAAAAGAACATTAAGGCTCGTCTCAATTTTGCTAAAAAACATCTCAATGATTGCCAAGACTTTTGTGGAAGGTGCGTGTCCCGTTACATCTGGCGTAGAAGTAACACAGCATTTCAGCAAAAGAACATCCTACCAACAGTAAAATATGGTAATGGTAGTGTGATGGTCTGGGGTTGTTTTGCTGCTTCAGGACCTGAAAGGCTTGCTGTGATAGATGGAACCATGAATTATACTGTCTACCAAAAAATCCTGAAGGAGAATGTCCGGCCATCTGTTCGTCAACTCAAGCTGAAGCGATCTTGGGTGCTGCAGCAGGACAATGACCCAAAACACACCAGCAAATCCACCTCTGAATGGCTGAACAAAAACAAAATGAAGACTTTGGAGTGGCCTAGTCAAAGTCCTGATCTGAATCCTATTGAGATGTTGTGGCATGACCTTAAAAAGGCGGTTCATGCTAGAAAACCCTCAAATAAAGCTGAATTACAACCATTCTGCAAAGATGAGTGGGCCAAAATTCCTCCAGAGCGCTGTAAAAGACTAGTTGCAAGTTATCGCAAACGCTTGATTGCAGTTATTGCTGCTAAGGGTGGCCCAGCCAGTTATTAGGTTCAGGGGGCAATTTCTTTTTCACACAGGGCCATGTAGGTTTTGATTTTTTTTTTCTCACTAAATAATAAAAACCATCATTTAAAACTGCATTTTGTGTTCAATTATGTTATCTTTGACTAATAGTTAACGGTTTTTGATGAGCAGAAACATTTAAGCGTGACAAACACGCAAAAGAATAAGAAATCAGGAAGGAGGCAAATGGTTTTTCCCATCACTGTATATCGGTAAATTTTACATATATTCTATTGTTAAAGTATAAGAACTATTGTAAAATATCATTATTACATACCAATATTTTATTAAAGCTAAGCCTATTCTTACACTGAACTCTTCTCTTCCCCAGCTAACCTTAACCATCCTTGCTGCTGCACCTTCCCAGTAACTAACCTTAACCCTTTCTCTACCATAGTACTACCAGCTAGCCTTAAAGCGGAATATAACCCTGCATTTCAACTTTGCATTAAAACATTTTTTTCAGCATGGTATATGCAACCAGCATTTTTTTTTACTAGACCAGCATTGGAAGGGTTACACACAGAGCTTTAAAGTTCCGTGGATAGAAATGCAGAGGCATCCGAAGTTTAGTTAGATACATTTAAGTAAACACAATGTAACAAGGAATGTGACTCACTCTCTCTGACTGTGCAGGAGCTGGAGGACAGCCAGAGAGTGTGTAACATTCACCACTTGTTACATTGTGTTTACTTAAATGTATCTATCTAAACTTCGGATGTGTCTGCATTTCTATCCATGGAACTTTAAAGCTCTGTGTGTAACCCTTCCAAAGCTGGTCTAGTAAAAAAAAAAATGCTGGTTGCATATACCATGCTGTAAATAATGTTTTAATGCAAAGTTGAAATGCAGGGTTATATTCCGATTTAAGGATAGCTGGTAGAACTATAGTAGAGAAAGGGTTAAGGTTAGTTACTGGGAATGTGCAGCAGCGAGGATGGTTGCATATAATATGCTGTAAATAATGTTTTAGAGCAAAGTTGAAATGCAGGGTTATATTCCGCTTTAAAGAGGATCTTTACCATGGATTGTACTTCATTACAATCAGTAGCTAATACCCCTTTTCCCATGAGAAATATATTCCTTTTCTTGAATAGAATATCAGGGGGGTTCTTATGGCTGATGAAAACCCTCTCACAGTGTCACGACCATGGTCCTAGCAGTTTCCTGTCTGTGAACCTCGTTGCATTGTGGGAAATAACTGCTATTTATCTCCCTCTGTGCATTGAACTCTCAGAAACGAGCATTCCATACAGGTCGCCTGCCAGGACTAAAGATGTCGCTACTAGTGATAAATTTCACACTGTAAATCGGGGAGAGACTTTACAGTGGGCAAACCATGACTAAACAATTTATAAATATTGTAAACAATAAGCAATTTTAGTCATTGTTGTTTTCACTACAATTCCTCTTTAAATGCCCACACTGCCGATAACACTGACACACGACACACGTTTATATTTTCTAGAAATCTCCTACATGTTATTAACCACTTGATGATCCACCCTTTACCCCTCCTTAAGGACCAGCGCTGTTTTTAATGATCTGTGCTGGGTGGGCTCTGCAGCCCCCAGCACAGATCAGGGTGCAGGCAGAGCGACCAGATCACCCCCCTTCCTGAGGCTTGCGGGGGGCCTGCCTGAGGTTTGCGGGGGGGGGCACCTTAAAGCCCCCCTCCGCAGCGAAATTCCCCCCCTCCCTCTCCGACCTTTCCCCCCTGGTGATCCGGGCTGCACAGGACGCTATCTGTCCTGTGCAGCCAGTGACAGGCTGTCACATGGCGGCGATCCCCGGCCGCTGATTGGCCGGGGATCGCCGATCTGCCTTACGGCGCTGCTACAATGTAAACAAAGGAGACATATGTCTCCTACGTTTACATTTAGTCTGCGGCTCGCAGGCTATTCACGGAGACCTGCTCCGTGATCTAACAGGAAATGGCCGCTCGCGCGAGCTGCCTTTCCTGATTAATTATGGAGGCACCTGGCGACGCAGATCTGCGTCGCTGGTCCTCCAGCTACCACTTTGCCGCCGCACGGTATGAGTGTGCGGTCAGCAAGTGGTTAAATTCAGTTAAAGAAAAAAAAATGATACCCAAGGAGAAGGAAGGCTCTGGGTCCTATTATCCTTAAAGGTAATTTAACTGAGGAACACAGTTGGAAGCCATGGATATCTTTATCACATAGGTTATCGGAACGTGAACAATATGTTGCTAAATATTACTCTGATGCCGGAGAACTTAAAGTGGACCCAAATTAAAAATACAAGATTTCAGAAATAAAATCTATTTTCTAAATTATAATAATAAATAGCAGGTTTTTTTTCAGCTGCATGATGACAAATATAAAATATTTTACATTTATTGGAGGAACCCCTCCCTTCCTTTCATATTGCCGGGATTTTTCCAGCAAACTGGTGGGGAAGATAAAAAACAAAACACAGGCTGCTACTGATGATGTCACAGGGGAGGTGATCTAAGCTTGTGTGAGATTTCACATAGATGACGCCCCTGTGAGGGAGGGTAGCTGATGACAAACACACCCATTATCTAAAACCTCCTACTAATCTCAGAAGTAATGGCTGCCACCTGTATAACCCTAGTTATGAAAAGAGAAGGGTGAAAAGTATGCACTTGAAATGCTCATAGGCTTGAAGGAGTGTTTATTTATCTTTCTATGTGTCAGTGGTGCACCTAAATATTTTGAATTAAAAAAATGTTTGGATTGGGTCCGCTTTAAGACCCTTGATATTGAAAAATAATTTTGTCCTAATCAAATTTTTTTTTCTTTAAATAGGATTCTCCTGATTCACACAAACTTGCTGATAATGCTACAGATGTACCTGCTCAGTTAAAGCGTAAGTTGACTTGAGTGTATGTTCTAAAATAAAAAATGCAGTGCAGTCAGACTGGTTTAACACCTGGCCTCTTATGCTGGGTACATACTATGAGATTTTATGGTCGATTTGACAGTAAATCGATCTGACAGTAAATGGACCATAAAATCTCAAAGTGTGTACCCAGCATTATGCCTAGTATACACCATACAATTTTCTGGTAAGGCAGGTCGGGAGTGCGTCAATAGCGGTGTTCGAATGACCGACGCTAGCGGCAATACATTACCTGTTACGCCGGCACGTGTCCCCACTGTCCCTTCTCCACGCTGGGCTCCGGCTGGCTTCACTTACTTCCTGTCGGGGGAAGTTTAAACAGTAGAGCGTCCTCTACTGTTTAAACTTCCCCCGACAGGAAATAAAGTGAAGCTGGAGCTCAGAGTGGAGATCGGGGGACTCGCGCCGGCCGGAAAAGGTAATGTATGTAGAAGACGGCGGCGGCAGCAGCAGTTCCACAGATTGTGAATCGGTTTCATAGTGAAATCTGTTTGCAGTGTAGGCAGCCAATAGATCCCTCTTTGATCAGATTCAATCACAGAGGGATCTGCTCGTCGATCTGGTGGCAATCGACCAGTGTATGGCAGCCTGATTTACCTGTGAGATAGATAATTTCCAACATGTTGGAAATTATTTATCTAACCATCTATCTGCCTAGCAATTAGGCATCGTTCTACTCAGCAGGAGATAACCACAAGACAATGCACCCAGGGATAATGACCAGTCTCTACCAGTACTTTACAGAAAATAATCTAACAGAAAATCTTACAGAAAAATCTAACATAAAATTGTATGGTGTGTACTAGGCATAACTGTGATGCCAGGCTATAGTAGTATGTACTGAATTTGGCATAGTTTTGTTCAATTAACCACCCTGGCATTCTATTTTTTTTTTTTTTGTATATACATTTTTTTAAATCATGTAGCTAGCCTAGCGCTAGCTACATGATGCCCCCCTCCCTGCGGCGTCCGCCCATACCGCTCGATCGCGGCCGGCGCGTACCCACGTAAGGCAATCCCGTTCTGAACGGGATTTCCTTTAGGGCTTCCCCCGTCGCCATGATGACGATCGCGATATCGACATCGTGACGTCAGACGGAGTCCCAATCCACCCCTCAGCGCTGCCTGACATTGATTGGCCAGGCAACACCGGGGTATCGGGGGGGAGGAGGGGGGGGGTTAGAGGGGGCTTTACGCGGCGGGTAGCAGGCGCATTGGCGGTGGCATTTGCTGCGTGTTTCCCCCCAAAAAATTATGAAAATCGGCCCAGCGGGGCCTGTGCGGCGCCATCCGGTGGTATGGACGAGCGGAGCTCGTCCATACCTTCAAGGAGGTTAATACCTTACTTGACCGCAAATGGTGTTCCAAAACCTGTACATAGTTTAGCACCAATGTTGCCTACCCAGAGGTGTAAGCTACCCACTGCTTGTGCACTAAGGCACTCTTATACCATCCTGGATATTGAACTATATTTTAATAAGGAGCAAGGTGGATATTAATCTCTATATCCCACATTCCACATAGCCATATAACACTGCATTCATGATTAAAAAAAAATAATTAAAATCATATTTTAGATGATTATACTAAGTACAGTTCTCCACTTTGCCTTAGTATATCTTAACAGCTTTGGCGCAAAAACAAACAAAAAAAAATTATATACTGTTTCTACTTTGACTTTTGGCTTGTATTTTTGAGACTGCAGTAAATTGTGTTAAAAGACAATGGATTTTAGAAGTGTTCCTGATCCCACGCCATGATTTGCACTGTTCATAAGAATGTTCATAACAATAGTTAGGCTTGGGCCACACTTGTCCATTTGCAAATCGAATCCCGTTTCAAACGGATCAGTTTTTCTAAAAACTGATGCAAAAATTATCAGTTTTTCAAAATGTTGTCCTTTTGTAGCATACGTTTCCATTCCGTTTAACCTACCCGGCGTTCTATTGAGATCGCCAGGGCGGCTGCGGGAGGTTTTTTTTTTTTTTTTTTATTAAAAAAAATCTATTTCATGCAGCCAACTGAAAGTTGGCTGCATAAAAGCCCACTAGAGGGCACTCCTGTTGCATATTTCTGATCGCCTCAGGCGATCAGAAGTAACAAGAAGGGCCGCGATGAGTGGCCCTCCTTGTTTTGCTTTTCTCGTCGCCATGGCGACGAGCGGAGTGACGTCATGGACGTCAGCTGACGTCAGCCGCCTCTGATCCAGCCCTTAGCGCTGGCCGGAACTTATTGGTCCGGCTGCGCAGGGCTCGGGCGGCTGGGGGGACCCTCGAGCAGCGGCGTTCAGGCAACACACGCGGCTGGCGAAGTGCCGGCTGCGTGTGCTGCTTTTTATTTGATAAAAATCGGCCCAGCAGGGCCTGAGCGGCACCCTCCGGCGGTAATGGACAAGCTGAGCTCGTCTATACCGCTCAGGAGGTTAAACATATGTCCTTTCTTTATGTGTGTGTTTTTTTTGGATAAGATATGCTGTTGAGGGAAGGAGCAGGCAGTAGGCAATCCGTTTTTGCCTGTTTTGTGTTTGCCTGTTTTGTGTGCAAAAGTTCTCTGTGTAGAGGGAGATCCATACCTTTCACTACCCCTCCGTGTATCCAGGGTCCGTGAAAAACCTGCAAATTCTGACTCTCCATTCAGTTCTTCCAAACGGATCTGTCTTTCAAAGTGTGTGAAGACGGCCGCTATTTTAAACATTGGTATCCGTGGCTCCGGTTTTGATCTGGGCCAGAAAGCGGAGCCACTGATGCGTTTTTTTTTTTTTAATCAAGTGTGAAGTGTGTACATCCCTGCGTGCAAGCTGCCTGTGGAAAAGGCTACCCTCCTTATTTTTTTGCCTAAAAATGTTTAAAAGCCATGACCCAGGAGTTGACAGATGAGTCCCAGCGGCATAGCTGGAGTGGTTAATGCCTTTGTTGATTTTGGTGTGTCTGTGATTTTCTGTATAGCTTGCACAGGAAGCATAGGTCTCACAAGTTAATGAAGGGACAGTACTTAGTGTGCTCCTCTGTCCACATTTCTTTGCAGCCTGAATGATACTGTAGTGTTGTAGCCATGCACAAGCAAGTCACACATGATAGGCAATACCCCCAGTAATCAGGCGAAAGTTTACACTCGAAATTAGGGTCAGCAAGGGTCCGCTTCAGCAACAAACATGGAACTCAGCATGCTATAGCTTGAAAACAAATTAAGCAAAGTGCAGAGGCTGGTGCTGCTGCTATGTGTTTATTGTGGAAATTATTAAGTTACAGTATGTCAAGTGGAGGAGGCTGCATGCGGCTTAGTGTGCGCCCGGATGGAGGTCCTCTCGACGTCCATTTCTCACGCTGGCACTTGTTCACCAAGAGGGTCTGACAAGGGGTCTGTCACCGTAACATGGGTTAAATGACCTGCGCTCAATCATGGAATGGGACAAATTGTAAAGCATAGTCTGAGTCGTGGGCCAAATAGTTTGATTTAACATTCATTGAACAGTCTAAGTGGCATAACTATAGCCTCTGTGGGAGGGGCTGGATCCCCACCCTTCCCCCTTCTGCAGAGTAGCACAGTGGAGTAGTTTAACCACTTAACGACCGCCTAACGCCCATAGGCGTCGGCGGGTCGTTAGTGGTATAGCATGGAGCGGCCTTTCCATGCCAGTTCACGGAGGCTGTCTCTGTGAACAGCCGGAGAGCCGCCGATCGCGGCTCGCCAGCTAACTGTAAACAGGCGGGGAAGAAATCCCCGCTGTTTAGATCACACGGCGCTGCTGCGCAGCAGCGCCGTGACGTAGATCGGCGATCCCCGGCCTCTGATTGGCCGGGGATCGCCGGCATATGATAGGCTGAAGCCTATCCTTCAATGCGCAGGACGGAAATCCGTCCTGCGCAGCCTATGGAGGGAGAGGGAGGTAAGGGGAAGGAGGGAGCGCCGAAAACGCTGCGGAGGGGGGCTTTGAAGAGCCCCCCCTGCAGATCAAAAACAGCTGGCGGCGATCAGACCCCCCCCCCAGCAGGACATCCCCCTAGTGGGGAAAAAAGGGGGGGGGGGAAGTCTGATCGCCAAGGCTCACTCCTGATCGGTGCTGCGGGCTGGAGAGCCCACGCAGCACCGATCAGTGCAGAAAGTCCTGGTCCTTAAGTGGCTAATATGTGCCTGCTCCGGGCTGCTTTGAGTCTCCTCTAATCTTCTTAGCCGATACATGCTCTATCCTGCATACCTCGGGCTCTTAACGCAGGCCACGTGATTGGGAGCTGGAGGTTTGGAAGTATAGAGCATGCAGCTGCTGGGAAGAACAGCAGAGACACAATGCATCGCTAGTGGAGCAGGTAAATATTTCAGTGTTCCGCTGCACTACTATGTGGGGAGAGGGTGTCGGAGAAAGGGGGGGGGGGGTTACCAGCCACATGGAGGGGATTTGGATCCAAGGAGGGGACCCCATTCTAATTTTATAGAGTGGGTCTTGTGGGTTGTTGCTGCGCACAGGTTCAAACTGACAATGTTTCAACCAAAAATACTGTCGTCCTCTGCAGGGCTGTGGAGTCGGAGTCGAGGAGTTGGGGCGATTTTGGGCACCCGGAGTTGGAGTCGGAGTCGTAGTTTCAGAAACTGGGGAGTCGGAGTCGCATGATTTTTGTACAAAATCCACAGCCCTGTTAAAGTAAACCTCCGGACTAAAAATCGACTCAGCAGCACTGAAAAGGCTTTGTGTTTCTTTAACAGCTTCACAGCATCAGAACTGTTTCTCTTATACAAGCCTCATTTTTAGCTGCACAGAAGAAAACTGCCCAGGCTTTTTTCCCCTGATGCTGTGCAAAGCATGATGGGATTTCTGAATTTGTTGTTCTCGTTCTGCTGTTTTGGTGCAATTTTTTTTTTTTTTTTTACATTTTGAATTTGACATTTGAAGCCTAGCTCGCAGCTGGGAGGGGTAATCAGGACACAGGATGGTTGGTACTGTGTCTCCTGCTCCTTGTCACCTCCTTTCAACCAAAAAGATGGCTGCCCCCATGACAAAGATGGCAGCCCCCATGAATCACAAACATTTGCCTGTTCCTTTAAAACAGGGTGGGTAAGAGATTATATTACCTATCTATTCTAATTAACATAACTAATGTAACTTGATGACAGTATGTTTGTTTAGGCTGAAGTTCCCCTTTAAGTATTAGACTAAGGAGTCGGAGTCTGAGCAATTTTGGGTACCCGGAGTCGGAGTCGTGGTTTCAGAAACTGAGGAGTCGGAGTTTGAGTCGGAATATTTTTGTTCCGACTCCACTGCCCTGGTCCTCTGGATGGGAAGGCAGGGTACTGTTGATCTTTTACTGCTTACAATTGTGTACATTTGTAACTCTTAATGGCCATATAAAATACGGGCCTTGTGTTTGACACTTGTGCGCTGTCTAGTGAGGCAAGATTGTAAACCATAAAACTACTACAACACAATTGTTAATGCTTTAAGAAATAAAATCACTTCTGCTTGCCTGGAGTTTGCTTTAAGTGTACATTGTATTGTTTTTAAATAGGCTTTACATTTTATTAATTTGATAACTAATATTTTCCAGATGTTAAAAGGAAAATGCGAATGTCTGAAGTAGATAAACTTGCTCTTCCTACAAATTGTTCTCCTAATGTGATCCATTTGGATGAAGGTTTGTCTTCAAGACCCAAGAGAAAGTCAATACCACCATCAAAGTGGTTTCCAGTAAATACAGAGGTCTCAACAGCACGCCATTCTCAATCAAAAAGTATGTCAACTAAAATTTGTTTGAACTTTTTCCCTGTCAGCCAGTCCAAATTGTTTACTATGAATTGGATGATACACTGCATAAAAAAAATGGAACGCAAAAATAAGACATCCTAGATCTGAAAGAATGAAATATTCTATAATCTCTTTACATAGTTGAATGTGCTGACAACAAAAACGCACAAAAATTATCAATGGGAATCAAATGTATCAACCTATAGAGGTCTGGATTCAAAATTAAAGTGTGTGTGTGTGTGTGGGGGGGGGGGGGGGGGGGGGGAGGAGACGACGAATGTTCATCTTGGCTGGGCGCCGTTATACCGTTATAGCAGCAATGCTATTATGCGCCCCGCGTAGCAGTAATTCGGGGCTCTTGCGGCTGCCAGACCCTGAATTACATCTCCCTCTGAGTTGCGACAACTCTGAGTGGGAGTAGTATTTAACGCCGCCTTTGAGTTGACGGCAGTAGGGAGAGCCGTCATTCAGCTCTCGCCACGCCGAACTGAGCAGAATAATATGTACTCATTAAAAAAAAAAAACACACTTCAGGCAGATCTAACTTTGATGTAATGTTCAAAATGAGGCTCCGTAGTGTGCGTGGCCTCCCAAGCGCCTGTATGACCTCCCTAAAATGCCTGGGCATGCTGCTGATGAGGTTGCGGATAGTCTCCTGAGGATCCCTCCCAGACCTGGACTAAAGCTTCCACCAACTCCTGGACAGTCTGAGTGGTGGATGGAGCAAGACATGATTTCCCACATGTGCTCAATTGGATTCAGGTCTGGGGAACAGGCGGGCCAGTCCATAGCATCAATGCCTTCGTCTTGCAGGCACTTGTGACACACACCATCCATGAGGTCTAGCATTGTCTTGCATTAGGAGGAACCCAGGGTCAACTGCACCAGCATATAGTCTCGCAAAGGGGTCTGAGGATCTAATCTTGGTGCCTAGTGGCAGTCGGCGAGTACATGGCGGGTTGTGCGGCCCCCCAAAGAAATGCCCCCACTCCATTACTCACTGCCAAACCGGTCATGCTGGATGATGTTGCAGGCAGCAGAACGTTCTGTACGGCATTTCCAGACTGTCATGTTTGTCACATGTGCTCGCTCAGTGTGAACCTGCTTTCATCTGTGAAGAGCACAGGGTGCAAGTGGCGAATTTGACATTTGCCAGAGAGCACCAAGATTGGCAAACGTCCTGCACGATGTTGGGCTGTAAGCACAACCCCCACCTGTTCACGTCAGGCCATCATACCTCCCTCATGGAGACCTGGAGGTCATTTTGCAGGGCTCTGGCAGTGTTCCTACCTTGCACAAAGGCAGAGTTAGTGGTCCTGCTGCTGGGTTGTTGCCCTCCTACGGCCTCCACATCTCCTGATGTTACTCATGGTCTCATGGTAGCGCCCTGGACACTACGCTGACAGACACAGCAAACTTTGCTGCCACAGCTCTCATTGATGTGCCATCCTGGATGACCTGCACTACCTGAGCCACTTGTATGGGTTGTAGAATTTTTCTCATGTTACCACTAGAGTGAAAGCACCGCCAGCATTCAAAAGTAACCAAAACATCAGCCAGAAAGCATAGGAACTGAGAAGTGGTCACCACCCGCAGAGCCACTCCTTTATTGGGGATATCTTGCTAATTGCCTATAATTTCCACCTGTTTCCTGTTCCATTTGCACAATAGCATGTTAAAGGGAACCAGAGAGGAACTCTCTTTAAAAACAGAAAAAGATTTTATACATACCTGGGGCTTCTTCCAGCCCCATACGCACGGATCGCTCCCACGCCGCCGTCCAACGCTTCCTGTATCGGCGGTACTGGGTCCCGTCACTTCCGGCGGACGCAGCCAATTGTCCGCATGAGCAGGGGCTCCCTCCATACCCTTACGCGTGCGGCTGCTCAGTATGCAGCTGCACGCGTAAGTGTATGCCGGGAGCCCCTGTGATGCGGACAATTGGCCGCGTCCTGCCGCCAACTGGCCGAAACTACGGAACCTGGTACCGCCGGATACAGGAAGCGGAGGACGGCGGCGTGGGAGCGATCCGTGCGTATGGGGCTGGAGGAAGCCCCAGGTATGTATAATAGTTTTTTTTCTGGGGCCTCTGGTTTCCTTTAAATTGATTACCAGTCAGTGTTGCAACCTAAGTGGACAGTTTGATTTCACAGAAGTAAAAATTTACTTGGAGTTACATTGTGTTAAGTGTTGCCATTTTTTTTGAGCAGTGTATATTAATAGTATAATAGAAGACACATTCACATTTTCCTAAGTTAATCAGTTAGCTGTGAGCTCTGAACAGTTGAATGTATTGGTGTTATTTGGTGTTTTTTTTGATGGACAGTTGGACTCTCGCCTTGAGGAGGTAGAGTCCTTAGATAGCACCAGTGCACACCAAAAAGCACTAGCGTAATCGCAAACGCTCACCGCTTTTTGAGCATTTTGGTGTGTTTTTTTTATTTTTTTATATTTTGTTACAGTAGAGCTGTAACTGAACATTTTCTGTAACAAACACTTGGAAGAACGCTCTGATCCGGCACTTTTCAGAGCGATTTTCCACTTTCCTATACTTAACATTGAGGCTGAATCTCCTCAGAAATCAGCAAAAATGCTGCAGGACCCGCGTTTGCATTTGGGAAAAGAGCACATCGATCTGGTGTGCTCCATTCCTATACATTAACCAATCACTTTTTGAAGCAAGCATTTTAAAAAGCACTCAGAAGCGCTCTTGGTGTGCACAAGCCCTCACTATTGATTTTTTTTAATAGTTCAGCAAGCAAAATTACATTTACAAAATAATTTCTACTGGAAGGGTCAGCACCAACAAATAGTACTAAAAGTTATTTTAATTATAGCTCTTTAAAGAGACTCTAACAAAAAACAAGAAAAAAGTTCCCCTGGGGGGTACTCACCTCGGGAGGTGGAAGCCTCAGAGTCCCAATGAGGCTTCCCTCTCCCCTGTAGCTGCAGGCAATCCAGCAAGCCTGACAAGGCTTGCTATATTTACCTTCCCTGGCTTTACCGGGGGCGTTGTTGCGGCTCTCAGCACGGAGATAGGCGGAAATAGCCAATCTCTGTTGGGTCCACTCTACTGTGCAGGCGCGGAAGACTTGCGCCTGCGCAGTAGAGCGGCATGTCAGCGATCGGCTATTTCCGCCTATCGCTGAGCAGAGGGCCGATACTGCGCTGGAGCCAGGAAGGTAAATATTTACATCCCCTGCCATTCCAGGAGTTTTTCCGGCACCGCGGGACACAGGAGGACAGGGGGAAGCCTGGATAGGATTATGATAGTTATGATGAGGTAGACATATGTATATACAGTGCCAAGCACACACACATCCTGTGTTGCTTTTCTTCTTTCTCTGCCTGAAAGAGTTAACATACAGTTTGTAAACCATAAAACTGCGAGAACAAAATTGTTAATGCACTAAGAAATACAATTGGCTATGCTTGCTTGGGTTTTGCTTTAACCACTTTATTTCTCACTTTATTTCACGAATTTCTCCGTCCCTTTTTCCATCCCTTCACCCCCAGGGACGGAGAAGTCCGTACCTTCCGCGCTACCGCCGCTTGTGCGCGCGCACCCGCCGCTCGTGCACGCCGCCGCCCTCTCGCCCGGAGATCAATGAACGGGAAAATCTATTCCCGTTCGTTGATTTAAGCCCCCGCAATGATCCGCTGCGTCTATTAGAAACAGAGCGATCATTGTGATTCTCCCAGCCTCCTACTGCTTCCTGTAAGCGTCCTTCCGGACGCTTACAGGTCGCATGTAAACAGACTCACTGTGGCCATCTTGTGGCCAAATAGTAAACTACACCCTAAAGCATTTTACACATACAAATATATTGGATTACACAATAAATTAACTCATTACCTCCCACACTCCCCAATTTTTATTTTTTTTTTGTAATTTAAAAAAACAAAACAAAAATACAATTAAAAAAAACCATAAATAGTTACCTTAGGGACTGAACTTTTTAAATATTTATGTCAAGAGGGTATAACATTGTTACTTTATAAACTATGGGCTTGTAATTAGGGATGGACGCAAAACTGAAAAAAATGCACCTTTATTTCCAAATAAAATATTGGCGCCAAACATTGTGATAGGGACATAATTTAAACGGTTTTATAACCGGGACAAATGGGCAAATACATTTCATGGGTTTTAATTACAGTAGCATGCATTATGTAAAAACTATAATGGCCGAAAACGGAAAAATATTTTTTTCCTACATTTTCTCATATTTTCCCATTAAAACACATTTAGAATAAAATAATTCTTGGCGTAATGTCCCACCTAAAGAAAGCCTAATTGGTGGCGAAAAAACAAGATATAGTTCATTTCATTGCGATAAGTAATAATAAAGTTATAGACGAATGAATGGATGGAGCGCTGAAAGGTGAAAATTGCTCTGGTGTTCAAGGGGTAAAACCCCTCAGTGGTGAAGTGGTTAAACTAAGTGTTTGGTTTATTGTTTTTAAATAGGTTTTAAGTTTGTTAATTTAAAAACTGTAATATTTTCCAGAGGTGAAAAAGTTGAGTCTCCCTGAAGTAGATAAACTTGCTCTTCCTACATACTTTGCTACTAATGTGAGTAATTTGGATGAAGGTTCGTCTTCAAGACCCAAGAGAAAGTGCCGGGCAGTAAACACAGATAGTCCAACAGTACGCCCTTTTCTACCAAAGAGCGAAAGTACGTCACTATGTCAATTAACATTTGTTTTCTTTTTCCCTTTCAGGCAGTCCTTCAATTTGTTTTCTATGAATTGGATGATATATTAATTGTATAAAAGAAGACACATTCAACTTTTTCCCAAGTTAATCAGTTAGGGCCCGTTTCCACTAACCACGAATTCGCTTTGCAGTCATCACATCAAACCTGAAGCTAATGCATGTCAATGGAGTAGTTTCTATTGCATGACAATTTTCAGATGTGATGCGACCCGGGAAAATTATGTGGATGCATCCGATTCCCCTAGGCAGAAGCAGACTGGCGGCTTTCCGGAAGTCACCTGCGGCTACATGCGATGCGATCACATCCGGGCAGTGGAAACTGACCCTTAGCTGTAAGCTCTGAACAGCTGTGAATGTATGGGTGTTTTTTCTTTTTTGATGAGCAGTTAAACTCTCATCTCGTGGAGGTAGTGTCCTTAGATACCATTGAATTTACTGCAGAATTAAACTTGCAGTCCGTTTATCGGATCACGTGGAACAGATCCATAGGTTACCATTGGATCCATTCGCTTCCGATCTGGGAACAGAGAGCTTTAGAAGAGAGCTTTAAAATGATATCCATCTTTGCATAGTTATATTGTATTACACAGGGCGACTTTTTCTCAAAGTCAGCAGCTCCATTCAGCAGAAAAAGTCGCCCTGTGTAATACAATGTAACTATGGAAATCATTTTAAAGCTCTCTTTCTCCTCTTTCTGGTGACACCTAAATCATCACCCTACGCATTTTAGTTTTCTCTATTTTCGCGATCAAAGTCGCGGCCGCTGCAATTTCGTTCGCGAAAATAGCGAAAACTAAAAGGCGTAGGGTGGTGGTTTATATATCATTGGAAAGAGGAGAAGGAGAGCTTTTAAAATGATATGCATCTTTCCATAGTTTCTGCACTGCTCGGAGTCCCTTTAAATACATTTATGAATAAACTTAAAAAATTGTGAAACTGTACAAATAAGGCAGGCAGAGAGTAGTCAAAATGCAGGCAGAGGTTGGGGCAGGCGGCAGACAGAGTAGACAAAAATCCCTGCAAAAATCGGTAACAGTAAGGCAGAAGCACTTAGCTCAGAAACAGTTGGGAACCAAATGGCTATATTGTCATCCTGTGCTCTCATCTGGCAATTCTGCCATGGCAGTCAGTTGACACAGAGAAGAGATGAAATTACAACTTATGATTAGAG